>NW_028135133.1:0-129000 GCF_964662115.1 Mustela nivalis
TAGGTATGGCTGGCCCAATCTACAAACCATGATAAGAAATCTTCAGAATACGAAGAAAGAGCGAGTCTGAGGCGATTGCTCAGGCTTTGGTCTCTGGATTTTGTGTCAACGATGGCCGTGGAAAGGGGGGAGGCCTCATGGGCCATGGACGAATCTTCCTCTCTGTGGATTTGGAACGGTCCCAATTGTTTTTCGTCAATCTGTGGGATGGGAGGTCTCCTTTCAGGTTTGTTACCTCAGGTGTCCCAACCAGGAGGAATTCAAAGCAGAGCCCTGGGGAAGAGTGAATGGACAACCCAAACTATGGTTAAAAATTGGGGCCTAGGGGCATGGCAGGCCCCATATGCTGTCTCTTCATCCAGCCACTGAGATGCCTTACTTGAGGACTGGGCTCAGGCTGAGGGTCACAATGTGTGTTTGTGACCAATGTGGCCCGCGAGAAGGGGCCGGGCCTCATGGGCCACACTGGTTTAAACTACACTGAACTTTGGACAACATACCAATCACAAGGTCTCTTGCCATGGGGAAGGAGTTCTGATTTCTGCATCATTTTCAACCATTGGCAGTGTTTGGAGAAAAGGTCTAGGTTCAGAAGCCTGAAAACCGCAGTTGGGAAGAGATGATGACCTAAGGCCATGGTGGGTCTGATGTGCTCAGTGTGCGGTCAGCTGCCTGGTTGTTGGTCAGGAGGTTCGGGCTCAGGTTGTGTCAGACAGTGCATTAGTGACCAGGTTACACTATATAATTTGGGTACAGTCGAGTGCCGTTTAGGTTGATCCTCATTTGAGGAGCCTGGGCAGCTCATTAGGCAAGATATTTTTTCTAGAGGGCAGGCAGAGTGCTGCATTGTGGGCCCGGAATTGCCAAA
The DNA here is from genome assembly GCF_964662115.1 of Mustela nivalis. Lineage (NCBI taxonomy): Eukaryota > Metazoa > Chordata > Mammalia > Carnivora > Mustelidae > Mustela > Mustela nivalis. The sequence goes on from NW_028135133.1 coordinate 869, forward strand.
CTTGAGGGCTTCTGGTTCAGTAGTGTGAGGACAGAAGTCTGAGAACACAAGCTAGACTTGGGCTTCAGGCCGAGGGCAAGGCAGGTACCCCCTGCACATCTGAACCAATATCTCATGCATCTGAAGTCACGGCGAGGCTCAGACGTTGGCTCAGGTTGAAGTTTCTGTGCATGACTGCCCCTTCATGAACGGAGAGGAATCCCAAGGCCATGGAGGTTTTCCCACGTTGGGAGTTGTGGGATGCCCCCTTCAAGGATTCCTTCTGCGGCACAATTGAGACCTGTTGGGCAGCTCCAAAACATCCCATATGGAATAACTCCAGAGCACCGTTGGAGGATAGATGCCATGGAAGCCCGCCTCACATTCCAATTGTCTCCTAGCAACAAGACAGTGGCGATCGGATGGATCTGCGGGAGCAACCGGGGTGGCTGAGTTGAAATGGACTTACCTGAGCATGGGGCCTAATGTGTGTTTGTGTCCATGAGGACCTTGGAATGGGGAAGTGGCACCGGGACTCTGAAGTATTCTCCTAAGGTTTTGACATAGGTTCCATGCACAACTTTCCTCATGGAGACGAGATGTTTTCTGATGGGTGCCTCAGGAAACCCCCTATGCTGGTATTGGAATCCAGGATTTTGGAGGAGACATGCCTGTAAACCAAAGTAATGGATCCGATTATGGCCTAGGGTCCTGTCAGGTTCCATCTCCTTCTTTGGGGACATCCATCTATGTTTTGAGTGGAGCTAGTTGCTCAGCTGGTGTCAGACCGCCCTTGTTTGTCCAAAGAGACCTACATATTGGGATGGCCTTGGGGACTTTGGAGGGATCTCCTAATTTGTAAATTTTGGATTATGGAATGGGCAGAATTCCCATGCATGAAGTAGGCACAGTCCTAATGTGTCGCTCCAGGGGCCCCAGGCTGGAGGGTGTGTGGCCCAGGACTCTGAGGACAGAAGTCGGAAAACACAGAATCAGCTTAGGTTTGGGGACGTAGGTATGGCAGGCCCAATCTACAAGCCATGAGAAGAACTCTTCAGGATATGAAGAAAGAGCGAGTCTGAGTCGCTTGCTCAGGCTTTGGTCTCTGGATTTTGTGTCAACAATGGCCGTGGAATGTGGGGAAGCCTCATGGGCCATGGACGAAACTTCCTCTCTTAGGATTTGGCCCGGCCCCAATTGTTTTCGTCAATCTGTGGGACGGGAGGTCTCCTTTCAGGTTTGTTACCTCAGGTGTCCCAACCAAAGAGGAATTGCAAAGCAGAGCCCTGGGGAAGATTGAAGGGACAACCCAAACTATGGTTAAAATTTGGGGCCTAGGGGCATGGCAGGCCCCATATGCTGTCTCTTCATCCAGCCACTGAGAGGCCTTACTTGAGGACTGGGCTCAGGCTGAGGGTCACAATGTGTGTTTGTGACCAATGTGTCCCGTGAGCATGGGCGGGGCCTCATGGGCCACACTGGTTTCAACTACACTGAACTTTGGACAACATGCCAATCACAAGGTCTCTTGCCATGGGGAAGGAGTTCTGATTTCTGCATCATTTTCAACCATAGGCAGTGGTTGGAGAAAAGGTCTAGGTTCGGAAGCCTGAAAACCGCCGTTGGGAATAGATGATGACCTAAGGCCATGGTGGGTCTGATGTGCTCAGTGTGCGGTCAGCTGCCTGGTTGTTGGTCAGGAGGTTCGGGCTCAGGTTGTGTCAGACAGTGCATTAGTGCCCAGGTTATACTATATAATTTGGGTACAGTGGAGTGCCCGGTAGGTTGATCCTCATTTGAGGTGCCTGGGCAGCTCATTAGGCAAGATATTTTTTCTAGAGGGCAGGCAGAGTGCTGCATTGTGGGTCCGGAATTCCAAACGTGAGCGCTTCTGGGCCAGTAGTGTGAGGACAGAAGTCTGAGAACACAAGCTAGACTTGGGCGTCACCGAGGGCAAGGCAGGTACCCCCTGCACATCTGAACCCATATCTCATGCATCTGAAGTCACGGCGAGGATCAGACGTTGACTCAGGTTGTAGTTTCTGTGCATTACTGCCCTTCATGAAAGGAAAGGAATCTCAAGGCCATGCAGGTTTTCCCTCGTTGGGAGTTGTGGGATGCCCCCTTCAAGGATTCCTTCTGCGGGACAATTGAGACCTGTTGGGCAGCTCCAAAACATCCCATATGGAATGACTCCAGAGCACTGTTTGAGGATGGATGCCAGGGAAGCCCGCCTCGCATTCCAATTGTCTCCTAGCTACAAGACAGTGGAGATCGGATGGCTCTGCGGGAGCAACCAGGGTGGCTGATTTGAAATGGACAGCTCCCGAGCATGGGGCCTAATGTGTGGTTGTGTCCATGAGGACCTTGGAATGAGGAAGTGGCACCGGGACTCTAAAGTATTCTCCTAAGATTTTGACATAGGTCCCATGCACAAGTTTCCTCGTGGAGACGAGGTGTTTTCTGATGGGTGCCTCAGGAAACCCCCTATGCTGGTATTGGAATCCAGGATTTTTAGGAGACATGCCTGTAAACCAAAGCAATGGATCCGATTATGGCAGGGTCCTGTCTGGTTCCATGTCCTTCTCTGGGGACATCCATCTATGGTATGATTGGAGGTAGATGCTCAGCTGGTGTCAGACCGCCCTTGTTGTCCAAAGAGACCTACATATTGGGATGGCCTCGGGTACTTCGGAGGGATCTCCTAATTTGTACAATTTTGTACAATGCAATGGGCAGAATTCCCATGCATGAAGTAGGCACAGTCCTAATGTGTGGCTCCAGGGGCCCCAGCCTTGAGTGTGTGTGGCCCAGGACTTTGAGGACAGAAGTCGGAAAACACAGAATCAGCTTAGGTTTGGGGACGTAGGTATGGCAGGCCCAATCTACAAGCCATGAGAAGAACTCTTCAGGATATGAAGAAAGAGCGAGTCTGAGGCGCTTGCTCAGGCTTTGGTCTCTGGATTTTGTGTCACCGATGGCCGTGGAATGTGGGGAAGTCTCATGGGCCATGGACGAAACTTCCTCTCTTGGGATTTGGCACGGTCCCAATTGCTTTTCTTCAATCTGTGGGATGGGAGGTCTCCTCTCAGGTTTGTTACCTCAGGGTCCCAACCAAAGAAGAATTCCAAAGCAGAGCCCTGGGGAAGAGTGAGGGGACTACCAAAACTATGGTTAAAATTTGGGGCCTAGGGGCATGGAAGGCCCCATATGCCAATTACAAGGTCTCTTGCCATGGGGAAGGAGTTCTGATTTCTGCATCCTTTTCAACCCTGGGCAGTGGTTGGAGATAAGGTCTAGGTACGGAAGTCAGAAAACCGCATTTGGGAAGAGATGATGACCTAAGGCCATGGTGGGTCTGATGTGCTCTGTGTGCGGTCAGGTGCCTAGTTGTTGGTCAGGAGGTTCGGGCTCAGGTTGTGTCAGACAGTGCATTAGTGCCCAGGTTAGACTATATAATTTGGGTACAGTCGAGTGTCGTGTAGGTTGATCCTTATTTGAGGTGCCCGGGCAGTTCATTAGGCAAGATATTTTTTCTATAGGGCAGGCAGAGTGCTGCATTGTGGGTCCGGAATTGCCAAACGTGAGGGCTTCTGGGCTAGGAGTGTGAGGACAGAAGTCTGAGAACACAACCTAAACTTGGGCTTCAGGCCGAGGGAACTGCAGGTGTCCCCTGCAGATCTGAACCAATATCTCAAGCATATGAAGTCATGGCGAGGAACAGACGTTGTCTCCCGTTGGAGTTTCTGTGCATGACTGCCCCTTCATGAACGAAGCGGAGTCTCAAGGCTCTTAACGTTTTCCCACGTTGGGAGTAGTGGGATGCCCCCTTCAAGGATTCCTTATTCGGGACATTTGAGACTTGTTGGGCAGCTCCAGGACATTTCCTATGGAATGACTCCAGAGCATTGTTCTAAGATGGATGCCAGGGAAGATCGCCTCGCATTCCAATTGTCTCCTAACAACAAGACAGTTGAGATCTGATGGCTCTGCGCGAGACACCGGGGAGGCTGAGTTGAAATGGACTTTCCCGAGGTAAGTTCCTAAAGTGTGTTTGTGCCCATGGGAACCTTGGAATGGGGCGGTGGCACCGGGACCCTGAAGTATTCTCCTAAACTTTTGACATAGCTCCCATGCTCAAGTTTCCTTGTGCAGATGAGGTTTGTTCTGATGGGTGCCTCAGGAAACCCCCTATGCTTGTATTGGAATTCAGGCTTTTGAGGAGACATGCCTGTAAACCAAAGCTTGGATCTGATTATGGCCTAGGGTCATGTCTGGTTCCATCTTCTTCTCTAGGGACATCCATCTATGTCATGTGTGGAGATAGATTCTCAGCTGGTGTCAGACCGCCCTTGTTTGTCCCGGGAGACCTACACTCTTGGGATGGCCTCGGGGACTTTGCAGGGTTCTCCTAATATGTAGATATTGAACAATGGAATGGGCAGAATTTCCATGCATGGGGTAAGCACAGTCCTAATGTGTGGCTCCAGGGGCCCCATCCTGGAGGGTGTGTGGCCCTGGAATTTGAGGACAGAAGTCTGAAAACACAAACTCAGCTTAGGTTTGGGGACGTAGGTATGGCAGGCCCAATCTACAAACCATGAGAATAAAACTTCAGGATATGAAGAAAGAGCGAGTCTGAGGCGCTTGCTCAGGCTTTGTTCTCTGGATTTTGTATCAACGATGACCGTGGAATGTGGCAAGGCCTCATGGGTCATGGACGAATCTTCCTCTCGGTGGATATGGCCCGGTCCCAATGGTTTTTCGTCAATCTGTGGGATGGGAGGTCTCCTTTCAGGTTTGATACCTCAGGTGCCCCAAACAAAGAGGAATTCCAAAGCAGAGCCCTGTGGAAGAGTGAAGGGACTAGACAGTTGAGATCTGATGGCTCTGCGGGAGAAACCGGGGTGGCTGAGTTGAAATGGACTTTCTTGAGGATGGGGCTTAATGTGTGTTTGTGTCCATGAGGGCCTTGGAATGGAGGGTAGCCTGGAGGTTGTGTGGGTCCAGGCTGTGGGCACAGATGTCTGGAAACACAAACTCAGCTTATGAGTGGCGCCTAGTGTATGGCAGGCCGGATGTATAGCCCAAGAGGGAGCTCCTGGGCCTCTGAAACAAGGGCGAGTGGGAGGCGTTCCTTCAGGCTTTTGTCTCTGGATGTTGTGTCCGGGATAGCCGTGGATTGGACGGGTGGCCTCAGGGACTATGGACGAGTATCCCTGTCTGGGGATTTCTCCCAGCTCCCAAGAGTTTGGGGTCATTTTGTGTGAAGGGTGGAGTCGTGTTGTCTGGCTCATGTGTCTCTCCAAGAAAGGGATTCGAGAGCAGATCCCGCGGTACGGGCGGGGTGACTGGAAAACTCAAACACTGGTGAGGATTGGGTGCATAGCGGCCTGGCAAGCCCCATATGTGGGCTCTTGGTCCAGGCCCTGACAGGCCTTTCTTTGACATGGGGCTCATGCTGAGGGTCACAGTGTGAATTTGTGCTGCTGCACCCACGGTTGGGCGTGGAATCATGGGACATGAAGGTTTCTCTCACCCTGAAGGTGTGATTCCATGCCAAGAGCAAGCTTTACAGCCATGGGGAAGGAGGAGTTCTCTTTTGTGCTTGCGATACCCAGCTGTGTGGAGAATTGATATAATGTCTAGGTTCAGATATCTGAAAACCAAGGTTAGGAAGAGGTGACAGCATAAGACCATGGCGTGACCGAAGTGCTGGGTGTGCGGCCAGCTGTCTCCTTGTCTGTCTGGACGTGTGGCTTCAGGCTGTGTCAGATGGAACTTAAGTGCCCAAAGCAGCCTATCCAGTTCGGGGCACGTCAAGGCCCGAGCAGGTTGATCCTCATCTGGGTTTTCTGGGGAACCCCACAGGGAAACGTCGTTCTTCCGTTGGGCAGACACTGGCTGGGATGTGGTTCTGGAGTTCCTAGTCCGGAGGGCTTGTTTGCCAGGAGTGTGAGGAAGGAAGTCTGAAAACACAAGCTAGCCTGAGGTTTGGGACCGAGGGCAGAGCAGGCCCACTCTGCAGAGGCTGTATCGAGATCTCCTGCACTGAGGTCATGTCAACTATGAGACGTGCCTCAGGCTACACTTTTTGTCCAGCATGGCCTCTTCCTTAAGGGTGTGGGGGCTCCATGACGCCAGGGAGGTTTGCCTACGATGGGATTTGTGAACTACTCCAAACCTCAAGGTTTCCTTCTGCACGACTGTCGAGTCCTATTGGATGGTTCCAGGAGGTCCCATATGGGAAGACTCGAGAGCAGGTGTCTAAGCATGGATGCCTGGGAATGCCACCTCATATTCCCACTTTTTAGTCAGGACAAGTCAGGCTCAATCTGCGGGCTCCTGGGTGAGCTACCCAGAGGGGAGAGTTGAAATGGACTCTCCTGAAGATGAGTCCTACTGTGGGTTGGTGGCCTGGGAGACCTTGGAATGTGGAGGTGGCTCAGGGACTCTGCAGGATTCTCCAACCTGAGGTGTTTGACACGGCTCCAACAAGGAAGCTTCCCATGTGGAGTCGAGAGGAGTTCTGTTCAGTGCCTCAGGAAAGCCCCATATACTTTTCTTCGAACCAAAGCCTCTGAGGAGTGACACCTGGACACCAAAGCAAGAGTTGAGATTAGGGCCTAAGGGCCTGGCCGGCTCAACCTTCTATCTCTGTTGACATCTGTGTGCATGCCTTGGTGGAGGTAGCTGCTCAGCTTGTGTCCGAATGCCCCTGTGTGTCCAGAGAGGCTCCCAGTAGTGGGATGTCCTCGGGGGCCTTGAGATTTCTCATATTCTGGAGGTGTGTGGCCAAAGGAATGGACACAGTTTCCCAGTAGAGAGAAGGCACGGTCCTGTGGTATGGCTCCAGAGGACCCAGCCTAGTGGCTGTGTTTGCCCGGGCTGTGGGGACAGAAGTCTGAAAAAGCAAACTTGGCTCAGCTAGAGGCCAAGGTAATGGCAGGCCTGGTCTCCAGTCCGTGAGGGGAGATCCTCTGGATATCAAAGGAGGGCAAGTGGGAGGCAGTCGCTCAGGCTTTTGTCTCTGGGTGCTGCGTTCACAGTGGCCGTTCAGGGTAGGGGTTGCTTCAGGGGCCGAGGAAGAGCCTTCCTCTCGGGGGATTGTCCAAGCTCCCAAGTGTTTCGGTTCAATCTGTAGGAAGGGAAGAGTACTGTTTTCTGCCACAGGGGACCCCCCAGGAGAGGGACTCTAGAGCACAGCAGTGGCCTCCCTCAACTGGAATACACACCATCTAGTTAGTCCTGGGTGCCTATGGGCATGGCAAGCCACATATGCGGGCTCTTGGTCCAGTCACTGAGAGGCGTTACTTGAATAAGGTACTCATGCTGAGGGTCCCCATGTGTGTTTGTGCCCAAGGCGGCCCTCACGCATGGGCGTGGCCTCATGGGTCATGCCGTTTTCTCCTACACTGAATGTTTGACTCACTGCCAGCAGCAAGGTTTCTTGCCATGGGGAAGGAGGGGTTCTGACTTGTGCATCAGGTTCCCCCGTGTGCAGGAATTGGAGATAAGGTCCAGGTTCCGATGACTGAAAACCCAGGTTGGGAATGGATGGTGGCCTAAGGCAGTGGCTGGTCCAATGTGCTGGGTGTGCAGCCAGCTGTGTTGGTGTCTGTTGGAAGGTCTGGGCTCAGGCAATTTGCGACAGAGCATCAGTGTTTAAGGTAGCCTATGCAGTTGCGGTGTTGCCGAGGGCCAAGCAGTTTGATCCTCATTTGGGATCTCTGGGCAGCACCATAGACAATGTTTTTCTCCTGGGAGGCAGGCAGAGTGCTTCATTGTGGCCCCAGAATTCCCAGTAGGGAGGGTGTGTGGGCCAGGAGTGTGAGGACGGAAGTCTAGGAACACAAGCTAAAGTGAGGATTGGAGCCAAGGGCAGAGCAGGCCCACTAGGCAGAGGCTGAATCGAAATCTCCTGCATCTGAAGTCAGGCTGAGGATCAGACGTTGGCTGAGGCTGGAGTATGTGTCCATGATGGCACCTTCATGAAGCGGGGGCCTCATGAGGCCAAGGAAGTTTTCCCACGCTGAGTTTGGAGGTTGCCCCAGACCACAAGGTTTCTTCTGCGGGATATTCGTGTCCTGTTGCATGGCTCCAGGACATACCCTACGGAAGGACTGTAGAGCAGGGTTCGAAGGATGGATCCCTGTACAGCATGCCTCGGTTTCCCATTGACCATGAGCGACAAGATATGTTTGATCTCCTGCCTCTGGGGCACGCTACCCAGTGGGCTGAGTTGAAATGGCCTCTCCCGAGGATGGGTCATAATGTGCGTTTGGGTCCATGAAGACCTTGTAATGTGCTGGTTGTCCAGTGGCCCTGCGGAACTCTCCTACCTGAAGGGTTTGATACATCCCCAGTAAGAAAGCTCCCCATGTGGAGACAAAAGAGGTTTTGTTTGGTGCCTCAGAAAAGCCCCTAGTGCTGGTCTACGAAAACAGTCCTCTGAGGACGGACAAATGGAAACCAAAGCTAAGGTTCATATTAGGGCCTGGGGGCCTGTCCATTTCAAACTTCTGTCTCTGGGGACAATGTCTGAGAGTCTAAGTGGAGATAGTTGCACCGCTCGTGTCAGAGAGCCCCTCTTAGTCCAGGGTGGCCTACACTTTTGATGGCCTCAGGGGCCTTGGGGCTTTTCCCTAACCTGTGGGGTTGTGGTCAATGGATTGGGTACACTTTCCTTGGAGAGGGCAGGCACAATCTTTCGCTGTGGCACCAGAAGTCCTAGCCTGTAGGTTGTGTGGGTCCAGGCTGTGGACACAGAAGTCTGAAAATACAAACTCAGCTCATGAGTGGCGCCTAGGGTATGGCAGGCCGGATGTACAGCCCGAGAGGGAGCTCCTGGGCCTCTGAAACAAGGGCGAGTGGGAGGCGTTCCTTCAGGCTTTTGTCTCTGGATGTTGTGTCCGGGATAGCCGTGGATAGGAGGGGTGGCCTCAGGGACTGTGGACGAGTATCTCTCTCTGGGGATTTGTCCCAGGTCCCAAGAGTTTGGGGTCATTTTGTTGAAAGGGTGGAGTCGTGTTTTCTGGCTCATGTGTCTCTCCAAGAAAGGGATTCCAGACCAGAGACCCAGGTATGGGCTGGGCGACTGGTAAAATCAATCACTGGTGAGGATTGGGTGCATAGGTGCTTGGCAAGTCAATATGCGGGCTCTTGGTCCAGGCCCTGACAGGACTTTCTTTGACATGGGGCTCATGCTGAGGGTCACTGTTTGAATTTGTGCCCAAGCAGCACTCACGTTTGGGCGTGGCATCAGGGGCCATGAAGGTTTCTCCCACCCTGAAGGTGTGACTCCATGCCAAGAGCAAGCTTTATAGCCATGGGGAAGGAAGAGTTCTGTTTTTTGCATGCGATACCCAGCTGTATGGAGAATTGATATAATATCTAGGTTCAGATATCTGAAAACCAAGGTTAGGAAGAGTTGACGGCATATGACCATGGCGTGTCCGAGTGCGGGGTGTGCGGCCAGCTGTCTCCTTGTCTGTCTGGACGTCTGGCTTCAGGCTGTGTCAGACAGAGCATGAGTGCCCAGTGCAGCCTATCCAGTTCGGGTACCGTTGAGGCCCGAGCAGGTTGATCCTCATCTGGGTTTTCTGGATAGCCCCACAAGGAAACGTTTTTCTTCCGTTGGGTAGACACTGGGCCTGGTTGTGGTTCTGGAGTTCCTAGTCCGGAGGGCTTGGTTGCCAGGAGTGTGAGGAAGGAAGTCTGAAAAAACAAGCTAGCGTGAGGTTTGGGATCGAAGGCATGGCAGGCCCACTCTGCAGAGGCTGAATCGAGATCTCCTGCTCTGAGGTCATGTCAACTATGAGACGAGCCTAAGGCTAGAGATTTTGTCCAGCATGGCCTCTTCCTGAAGGGTGTGGGGGCGTCATGAGGCCACGGAGGTTTGCCTACGATGAGATTTGTGAACTACTCCAAAACTCAAGGTTTCCTTCTGCACGAATGTCGAGTCCTATTGGATGGTTCCAGGAGGCCCCATATGGAAAGACTCGAGAGCAGGTGTCTAAGCATGGATGCATGGGAACGCCACCTCATATTCCCACTCTTTAGTCAGGACAAGGCCGGCTCAATCTGTGGCCTCCTGGGTGAGCTACCCAGAGGGGAGAGTTGAAATGGACTCTCCTGAAGATGAGTCCTACTGTGGGTTGGTGGCCTGGGAGACCTTGGAATGTGGAGGTGGCTCAGGGACTCTGCAGGATTCTCCAACCTGAGGTGTTTGACACGGCTCCAACAAGGAAGCTTCCCATGTGGAGTCGAGAGGAGTTCTGTTCAGTGCCTCCGGAAAGCCCCATATACTTTTCTTCGAACCAAAGCCTCTGAGGAGTGACACCTGGACACCAAAGCAAGAGTTGAGATTAGGGCCTAAGGGCCTGGCCGGCTCAACCTTCTATCTCTGTTGACATCTGTGTGCATGCTTTCGTGGAGGTAGCTGCTCAGCTTGTGTCCGAATGCCCCTGTGTGTCCAGGGAGGCTCCCAGTAGTGGGATGTCCTTGAGGTTTCTCATATTCTGGAGTTGTGTGGCCAAGGAATGGACACAGTTTTCCAGGAGAGAGCAGGCACGGTCATATGGTATGGCTCCAGAGGACCCAGCCTAGAGGCTGTGTTTGCCAGGGCTGTGGGGACAGATGTCTGAAAAAGCAAACTTGGCTCAGCTAGGGGCCAAGGTAATGGCAGGCCTGATCTCCAGTCCGTGAGGGGAGATCCTCTGGATATCAAAGGAGGGCAAGTGGGATGCATTCGCTCAGGATTTGTCTCTGGGTGTTGCGTTCACAATGCCCGTTCAGGGTAGGGGTTGCTTCAGGGGCCGAGGAAGAGCCTTCCTCTCGGGGGATTGTCCAAGCTCCCAAGTGTTTTGGTTCATTCTGTGGGAAGGAAAGAGTACTGTATTCTGCCACAGGGGACCCCCCAGGAGAGGGACTCTAGAGCACAGCAGTGGCTTCCCTCAACTGGAATACACACCATCTAGTTAGTCCTGGGTGCCTATGGGCATGGCAAGCCACATATGCGGGCCCTTGGTCCAGTCACTGAGAGGCGTTACTTGAATAAGGTACTCATGCTGAGGGTCACCATGTGTGTTTGTGCCCAAGGCGGCCCTCACGCATGGGCGTGGCCTCATGGGTCATGCCGTTTTCTCCTACACTGAATGTTTGACTCACTGCCAGCAGCAAGGTTTCGTGCCATGGGGAAGGAGGGGTTCTGACTTGTGCATCAGGTTCCCCCGTGTGCAGGAATTGGAGATAAAGTCCAGGTTCCGATGACTGAAAACCCAGGTTGGGAATGGATGGTGGCCTAAGGCAGTGGCTGGTCCAATGTGCTGGGTGTGCAGCCAGCTGTGTCGGTGTCTGTTGGAAGGTCTGGGCTCAGGCAATTTGCGACAGAGCATCAGTGTTTAAGGTAGCCTTTGCAATTGGGGTGTTGCCGATGGCCCAGCTGTTTGGTCCTCATTTGGGGTTCTGGGCAGCACCATAGACAATGTTTTTCTCCTGGAAGGCAGGCAGAGTGCTTCATTGTGGCCCCAGAATTTCCTGGAGGGTGGGTTTGTGGGCCCAGAATGTGAGGACAGAAGTCTGAAAACACAAGCTAGGGTGAGGAATGGAGCCAAGGGCAGAGCAGGCCCACTCTGCAGAGGCTGAATCAAAATCTCCTGCATCTGAAGTCAGGCTGAGGATCAGACGTTGGCTGAGGCTGGAGTTTTTGGCCATGATGGCACCTTCATGAAGCGGGGGCCTCATGAGGCCAAGAAAGTTTTCCCACGCTGAGTTTGGAGGTTACCCCAACCACAAGGTTTCCTTCTGCGGGACATTCGAGTCCTGTTGCATGGCTCCAGGACATAGGATACGGAAGGACTGTAGAGCAGGGTTCGAAGGATGGATCCCTGTACAGCATGCCTCGCATTCCCATTGGCCATTAGCCACAAGATATGTTTGATCTGCTGCCTCTGGGGCACGCTACCCAGGGGGCTGAGTTGAAATGGCCTCTCCTGAGGATGCGTCATAATGTGCGTTTGAGTCCATGGAGACCTTGGAATGTGCTGGTTGTTCTGTGGCCCTGCGGAACTCTCCTACCTGAAGGGTTTGATACATCCCCAGTAAGTAAGCTTCCCATGAGAAGACGAGAGAGGTTTGGTTTGGTGCCTCAGAAAAGCTCCGTGTGCTGGTCTACGAAAACAGTCCTCTGAGGACGGACACATGGAAACCAAAGCTAAAGTTCAGATTAGGGCCTGGGGGCCTGTCCATTTCAACCTTCTGTCTCTGGGGACACTGTCTGAGAGTCTAAGTGGAGATAGATGCTCCGCTGGTGTCAGAGAGCCCTTCTTAGTCCAGGGTGGCCTACACTATTGATGGCCTCAGGGGCCTTGGAGCTTTTCCCTAACCTGTAGGGTTGTGGTCAATGGATTGGGCACAATTTCCTTGGAGAGGGCAGGCACAATCTTTCGCTGTGTCTCCAGAGGCCCTAGCCTGGAGGTTTTGTGGGTCCAGGCTGTGGGCACAAAAGTCTGAAAACACAAACTCAGCTCATGAGTGGCGCCTAGCGTATGGCAGGCCGGATGTACAGCCCGAGAGGGAGCTTCTGGGCCACTGAAACAAGGGCGAATGGGAGGCGTTCCTTTGGCTTTTGTCTCTGGATGTTGTGTCCGGGATAGCCGTGGATTGGAAAGGTGGCCTCAGGGACTATGGAAGACTATCCCTCTCTGGGGATTTGTCCCAGCTCCCAAGAGTTTGGGGTCATTTTCTGGTAAGGGTGGAGTCGTGTTTTCTGACTCATGTGTCTCTCCAAGAAAGGGATTCCAGAGCAGAGCCCCAGGTACGGGCTGGGCGACTGGAAAACTCAAACACTGGTGAGGATTGTGTGTATGGGGGCTTGGAAAGCAAGCATGAGCGGGGCCTCATGGGCCACACTGGTTTCAACTACACTTAACATTGGACAACATGCCAACCACAAGGTTTCTTGCCCTGGGGAAGGAATTCTGATTTCTGCATTAGGTTCAGGCCTGGGCAGTGAATAGAGATAAGGTCTAGGTTCTGAAGCCTGAAAACCGAGGTGGAAAGAGATGACGTCCTAAGGCCTTGGCGGCTCGATGTGCTCAGTGTGCGGCCAGCTGTCTTGGTGCGGCCAGGAGGTCTAGGCTCAGGCAGTGTCAGAAAGGGCATTAGTGCCCTGGTCAGCCTATGTATTTGGGGTACAGCCAAGGTAGGCGCAGGCTGATCCTCACTTGGGGTTACTTGGTAGCCCCAGAGGGCAATGTTTTTCTTCTGGAGGGCAGGCAGAGTGCTGCTTTGTAGTTCTGGATTGCCAAAATGGAGGGCTTCTGGGTCAGTAGTCTGAGGACAGAAGTCTGAGAACACTAGCTAGGCTTCGGTTTCTGGGTGAGGACATGGCAGGCACAATCTACAGAACTGAATAGAGATCTCGTGCATCTGAAGTCAGGGCGAGGATCAGACGATCGCTCAGGTTGGAGTTTCTGACCCTGATAGCCCCTTCATAAAGGGAGGCATCACGAGGCCATGGCGGTTTTCCCACAATGGGAATTGTGAGAAGCTCCAAACTGCAAAGTGTCTTCTGCAGGACAATTGAGACCTGTTGTTGGCTCCAAGCCAATGATTCTGAGCAGGGTTCTAAGGATGGATGGCTGGGTAGCCCACCTAGCATTCCAATTGTCTCCTAGCATCAAGACAGGTTAGTTCTGCTGGATCTAGGGGAGAAACCGAGGAGGCTGAGTTGAAATTGACTCTCCTGTGGATGGGTCCTAATGTGCTTTTGTGTCTATGGAACCTTGGAAAGAGCGGTGGCACTGGGGCCCTGAAGGGTTCTCCTAAACAGAGCCTTTGAAAACAGCTCCAACGTGCAAGTTTCCCATGTGTAGATGAGATGTTTTCTGATGGGTGAGTCAAGAAACAGCCATTGCTGGTTTTGAAATCCAGGCCTCTGAGGAGAGATGCCTGGAAACCAAAGCAATGGATATGATTAGTGACTAGGGGTCTGTTCTTTGCTTTTTACCTCTGGGGACATCTGTCTATGGGTCTGAGTACAGGTAGGTGCTCAGATGGGCTCAGATTGCCCCTGTTTTACCTGGGAAGCCACCACTAATGAAATGGATCAGGGACTTTGGAGGTTTATCCTATTAGAAGGAATGTGGCCATTGGAATGGGCACACACAATTCCCTTGGAGAGGGCAAGTACAGTCCTCAGGTTTGGCTCCAGGGGCCTAAGACTGTAGGTTGTGTAGGCCAGGACTGTTTGGACAGTTGTCTGAAAACACAAACTTGGCTTATGTTTCAGGTCATAGGTATGGCAGGACTTATATACAGACCATGAGGAGAACATTTTGGGATTTGAGAAAAGGGCGAGTGTGAGGCTCTTGCTCAAGTTTTTGTCTCTGGATATCTTGTCACTCATGGTCGTGAAATTTCTGGGTGACTTCATGGGAAATGGACGAGTCTTACTCCCTGGTGGTTTGGCCCAGTCCAAAGCGTTTGGGGTCACTCTGTGGGATAGATGAAGTCCGTTTATTTTTTTTTTTTTGATGTTGTTTTCTTTTTAACCTAAGGTGTCCCACCAAATGAGGGATTCCAGAGTAGAGCCCTGGGGGGGGGTTGACTGGACAATCAGAAATCTGGTTAAAAATTGGGACCTAGGGACATATCAAGCCCATTATGACATCTAATGGTCCAGTCACTGAGAGGACTTACTAGAGGACAGGACTCATGCTGAGGGTCACAATGCGTGTTTATGCCCTTGTCGCACTCAAGAATGGGCGGGGCCTCAGGGTGAATGCTGGTTTCTTCTACACTGAACGTTGGACGACGTGCCAAACACAAGGTTTCTTACCATGGGTAAGGGGGTGTTCTGATTTCTGCATCACACTCACCCCTGGGCAGTGATTGGAGATAATATCTCGTTTCTGAGGCCTGAAAACTGAGGTAGGGAAGAGATGATGACCTACGGCCTTGGCGGGTCTTATGTGCTCAGTTTGCGGTCTGCTTTCTGGGAGTTGGTCGGGAAGTCCGGGCTCAGGTTGTGTCCGACAGTGCATTAGTTCCCAGGTTAGACTATATAATTTGGGTGAAGTCGAGTGCTGTGGAGGTTTATCCTCATTGAAGGTGCCTGGGCAGCTCATGAGGCAATAATTTTTTTCTAGAGGGCAGGCAGAGTGCTGCATTGTGGGTCCGAAATTGCCAAACTTGAGGGCTTCGGGGCCAGGAGTGTGAGGACGGCAGTCTGAGAAGACTAGCTAGACTTGGTTTCAGGGCTAGGGCACGGCAGGTACCCCCTGCAGATCTGAACCAATACTCATGCATCTGAATTCAGGGCGAGGATCAGACGTTGGCTCAGGTTGGAGTTTCTGTGCATGATGGCCGCTTCATGAAGGGAGCGGAATCTCGAGGCCATTGAGATTTTCCCACGTTGGGAGTTGTGGGATGCCATCTTCAAGGATACCTTCTGCGGGACAATTGAGGCCTGTTGGACAGCTCCAGGACATCCCATATGGAATGACTCCAGAGCACCGTTCGAGGCGGATGCCTGGGAAGCCCGCCTCGCATTCCAATTGTCTCCTAGCAACAAGACAATTTAGATCTGATGGCTCTGCGGAGCAACCGGGGTGGCTGACTTGAAATGGACTTTCCTGAGGATGGGTCCTAATGTGTTTTTGTGTCCATGATGGCCCTGGAATGGGGCGGTGGCACCGGGACCCTGAAGTACTCTCCTATGCTTTGGACATGGCTCCCATGCATAGGTTTCCTTGTGGAGACGAGATGAGTTCTGCTGGGTGCCTCAGCAAAACCCTTATGCTCATATTGGAATCAGGCTTTTGAGGAGACATGCCTGTAAAACAAGGCAATGGATCCTATTATGGCCTAGTGTCCTGTCTGGTTCATTCTTCTCCTCTGGGGACATCCATTTATGGTATGAGTGGAGGTAGATTATCAGCTGGTGTCAGACAGCCTTTGTTAGTTCCGGGCGACCTACGCTATTGGGATGGCCTCAGGGTCTTTGGAGGTTTCTCCTAATTTGTTCGATTTTGGACAATGGAATGGGCAGAATTCCCATGGATTGGTAGGCACAGTCCTAATGTGTGGCTCCAGGGGCCCCAGACTAGAGGATGTGTGGCCCAGGACTTTGAGGACAGAAGTCTGAAAACACAAACTCATCCTAGTTTTGGGGACATAGGTATGGCAGGCCCGATCTACAAACCATGAGAAGAACTCTTCAGGATATGAAGAAAGTGCGAGTCTGAGGTGTTTGCTCAGGTTTGTGTCTCTGGATTTTGTATCAGCGATGGCACAATCTACAGACCTGAATCGAGATCAGGTGCATCTGAAGTCAGGGCGAGGATCAGATGATCGCTCAAGTTGGTGTTTCTGTCCCTGATGGGCCCTTCACGAAGGGGCGGCATCACGAGGTCATGGGGATTTTCCCACGATGGGATTTGTGAGAAGCTCCAAACTGCAAAGTGTCTTCTGCAGGACAATTGAGACCTGTTGTTTGGCTCCAGGCCAATGATTCTGAGCAGGGTTCTAAGGATGAATGGCTGGGTAGCCCACCTCACATTCCAATTGTCTCCTAGAAACAAGATAGGTTAGATCTGCTGGATCTGGGGGAGCAACCGAGGAGGGTGAGTTGAAATGGACTCCCCTATGGATGGGTCCTAATGTGCTTTTGTTTCTATGGAGACCTTGGAATGAAGCCGTGGCTCTGGGGACCTGAAGGGTTCTCCTAAACAGAGGCTTTGACACAGCTCCAACGTGCAAGTTTCCCATGTTTAGATGAGATATTTTCTGATGGGTGAGTCAAGAAACAGCCATATGCTGGTTTTGAAATCCAGGCCTCTGAGGAGAGATGCCTGGAAACCAAAGCAATGGATATGATTAGTGCCTAGGGGCCTGTTCTTTCCTTTTTACCTCTGGGGACATCTGTCTATGGGTCTGAGTACAGGTACGTGCTCAGAAGGGATCAGATTGCCCGTTTTACCTGGGAAGCCACCAATAATGAGATGGATCAGGGACTTTGGATGTTTATCCTATTAGAAGGGATGTGGCCATTGGAATGGGCACACACAATTCCCTTGGAGAGGGCAAGTACAGTCCTCAGGTTTGGCTCCAGGGGCCTGAGCCTGTAGGTTGAGTAGGCCAGGGCTGTTTGGACAGTTGTCTGAAAACACAAACTCGGCTTATGTTTCAGGTCATAGGTATGGCAGGACTTATCTACAGACCATGAGGAGAACTTTTTGGGATTTGAGAAAAGGGCGAGTGTGAGGCTCTTGCTCAAGATTTTGTCTCTGGATATCGTGTCACTCATGGTCGTGAAATTTCTGGGTGACTTCATGGGAAATGGACGAGTCTTACTCCCTGGTGGTTTGGCCCAGTCCAAAGCGTTTGGGGTCACTCTGTGGAATGGAAGAAGTCCGGTTTTTTTTTTTTTTTGATGTTGTTTTGTTTTTAACCTCAGGTGTCCCACCAAATGAGGGATTCCAGAGTAAAGCCCTAGGCGGGGGTGACTGGACAATCAGAAATCTGGTTAAAAATTGGGGCCTAGTGTCATACCAAACCCATTATGACAACTAATGGTCCAGTCACTGAGAGGACTTACTAGAAGAAAGGACCCATGCTGAGGGTCAAAATGAGTGTTTATACCCTTGTCACACTCAAGAATGGGCGGGGCCTCAGGGTGAATGCTGGTTTCTCCTACACTGTACGTTGCACGACGTGCCAACCACAAGGTTTCTTACCATGTGTAAGGAGGTGTTCTGATTTCTGCATCACACTCACCCCTGGGCAGTGATTGGAGATAATGTCTCGGTTCTGAGGCCTGAAAACTGAGATAGCGAAGAGATGATGACCTAAGGCCATGGTGGGTCTTATGTGCTCAGTGTGCGGTCAGCTTTCCGGGTGTTGATCAGGAGGTCCGGGCTCAGGTTTTGTCCGACAGTGCATTAGTGCTCAGGTTAGACTATATAATTTGGGTGAAGTAGAGTGCTGTGGAGGTTTATACTCATTGAAGGTGCCTGGGCAGCTCATGAGGCAATAATTTTTTTCTAGAGGGCAGGCAGATTGCTGCACTGTGGTCCGGAATTGCCAAACTTGAAGGCTTCAGGGCCAGGAATGTGAGGACCGAAGTCTGAGAAGACAAGCTAGACTTGGGTTTCAGGGCGAGGACACGGCAGGTACCCCCTGCAGATCTGAACCAATACTCATGCATCTGAATTCAGGGCGAGGATCAGACGTTGGCTCAGGTTGGAGTTTCCGTGCATGACGGCCGCTTCATGAAGGGAGCGGAATCTCGAGGCCATTGAGTTTTTCCCACGTTGGGAGTTGTGAGATGCCCCCTTCAAGGATTCCTTCTGCGCGACAATTGAGACGTGTTGGACAGCTCCAGGACATCCCATATGGAATGACTCCAGAGCACCGTTCGAGTTGGATGCCTGGGAAGCCCGCATCGCATTCCAATTGTCTCCTAGCAACAAGACAGTTTAGATCTGATGGCTCTGCGGGAGCAACCGGGGTGGCTGAGTTGAAATGGACTTTCCTGAGGATGGGTCCTAATGTGTTTTAGTGTCCATGAGGGCCTTGGAATGGGGCGGTGGCACCGGGACCCTGAAGTACTCTCCTATGCTTTGGACATGGCTCCCATGCACAGGTTTCCTTGAGGAGACGAGATGAGTTCTGCTGGGTGCCTCAGCAAAACCCCGATGCTCGTATTGGAATCAGGCTTTTGAGGAGACATGCCTGTAAACCAAGGCAATGGATCCTATTATGTCCTAGGGTCCTGTCTGGTTCAATCTTCTCCTTGGGGACATCCATTTATGATATGAGTGGAGGTAGATTATCAGTTGGTGTCAGACAGCCCTTGTTTGTTCAAGGCGACCTACACTATTGGGATGGCCTCAGGGACTTTGGAGGTTTCTCCTATTTTGTACGATTTTGGAAAATGGAATGGGCAGAATTCCCATGGATTGGTAGGCACAGTCCTAATGTGTGGCTCCAGGGGCCTCAGTCTGGAGGGTTTGTGGCCCTGGACTTTGAGGACAGAAGTCGGAAAACACAAACTCAGCTTAGGTATGGACGTAGGTATGGCAGGCTCGATCTACAAACCATGAGAAGAACTCTTCAGGATATGAAGAAAGTGCGAGTCTGAGGCACTTGCGCAGGTTTTGTCTCTGGATTTTGTATCAGCGATGGCACAATCTACAAAACTGAATCGAGATCTTGTGCATCTAAAGTCAGGGCGAGGATCAGACGTTCGCTCAAGTTGGTGTTTCTGTCCCTGATGGCCCCTTCACGAAGGGGCGGCATCACGAGGCCATGGGGGTTTTCCCACGATGAAATTTGTGAGAAACTCCAAACTGCAAAGTGTCTTCTGAAGGACAATTGAGACCTGTTGTTTGGCTCCAGGCCAATGATTTGAGCAGGGTTCTAAGGATGCATGGCTGGGTAGCCCACCTCACATTCCAATTGTCTCCTAGAAACAAGACACGTTAGATCTGCTGGATCTGGGGGAGCAACCGAGGAGGTTGAGTTGAAATGGACTCTCCTTTGGATGGGTCCTAATGTGCTTTTGTGTCGATGGAGACCTTGGAATGAAGCGGGGGCACTGGGGCCCTGAAGGGTTCTCCTAAACAGAGGCATTGACACAGCTCCAACGTGCAAGTTTCCCAATGTAGATGAGATTTTTTCTGATGGGTGAGTCAAGAAACAGCCATATGCTGGTTTTGAAATCCAGGCCTCTGAGGAGAGATGCCTGGAAATCAAAGCAATGGATATGATTAGTGTCTAGGGTCCTGTTCTTACCTTTTTACCTCTGGGGACATCTGTCTATGGGTCTGAGTGCAGGTAGGTACTCAGATGGGCTCAGATTGCCCCCTGTTTTACCTGGGAAGCCACCATTAATGAGATGGATCAGGGACTTTGGATGTTTATCCTATTAGAAGGGATGTGGCCATTGGAATGGGCACACACAATTCCCTTGGAGTGGGCAAGTACAG
Source organism: Mustela nivalis (assembly GCF_964662115.1). Taxonomy (NCBI): domain Eukaryota; kingdom Metazoa; phylum Chordata; class Mammalia; order Carnivora; family Mustelidae; genus Mustela; species Mustela nivalis. The sequence continues at coordinate 20,842 of NW_028135133.1, forward strand.
TCCTCAGGTTTGGCTCCAGGGGCCTGAGACTGTAGGTTGTGTAGGCCAGGGCTGTTTGGACAGTTGTCTGAAAACACAAACTTGGCTTATGTTTCAGGTCATAGGTATGGCAGGACTGATCTACAGACCATGAGGAGAACTTTTCGGGATTTGAGAGGATCGCGAATGTGAGGCTCTTGCTCAAGTTTTTGTCTCTGGATATCGTGTCACTCATGGTCGTGAAATTTCTGGGTGACTTCATGGGAAATGGACGAGTCTTACTCCCTGGTGGTTTGTACCAGTCCAAAGCGTTTGGGGTCACTCTGTGGGATGGAATAAGTCCGTTTTTTTTTTTTTGATGTTGTTTTCTCTTTAACCTCAGGTGTCTCACCAAATGAGGGATTCCAGAGTAGAGCCCTGGGGGGGGGGGGTGACTGGACAATCAGAAATCTGGTTAAAAATTGGGGCCTAGGGACATATCAAGCCCATTATGACTTCTAATGGTCCAGTCACTGAGAGGACTTACTAGAGGACAGGACTCATGCTGAGGGTCACAATGCGTGTTTATGCCCTAGTCGCACTCAAGAATGAGCGGGGCCTCAGGGTGAATGCTGGTCTCTCCTACACACTGAACGTTGGACGAAGTGCCACAAGGTTTCCTACAATGGGTAAGGAGGTGTTCTGATTTCTGCATCACACTCACCCCTGGGCAGGCCTCGGTTCTGAGGCCTGAAAACTGAGGTAGGGAAGAGATGATGACCTAAGGCCATGGCGGGTCTTATGTGCTCAGTGTGCGGTCTGTTTTCTGGGTGTTGGTCAGGAAGTCCGGGTTCAGGTAGTGTCCGACAGTGCATTAGTGCCCAGGTTAGACTATATAATTTGGGTGAAGTCGAGTGCTGTGGAGGTTTATCCTCATTGAAGGTGCCTGGGCAGCTCATGAGGCAATAATTTTTTTCAAGAGGGCAGGCAGAGTGCTGCATTGTCGGTCCGGAATTGCCAAAATTGAGGGCTTCCGTGCCAGGAGTGTGAGGACGGAAGTCTGAGAAGACAAGCTAGACTTGGGTTTCAGGGCGAGGGCATGGCAGGTACCCCCTGCAGATCTGAAACAATACGCATGCATCTGAAGTCAGGGCGAGGATCAGACGTTGGCTCAGGTTGGAGTTTCCGTGCATGAAGGCCGCTTCATGAAGGGAGCGGAATCTCGAGGCCATTGAGTTTTTCCCACGTTGGGAGTTGTGGGATGCCCCCTTCTAGGATTCCTTCTGCGCGACAATTGAGACCTGTTGGACAGCTCCAGGACATCCCATATGGAATGACTCCAGAGCACAGTTCGAGGATGGATGCCTGGGAAGCCCGCCTCGCATTCCAATTGTCTCCTAGCAACAAGACAGTTTAGATCTGATGGCTCTGCCAGAGCAACCGGGGTGGCTGACTTGAAATGGACTTTCCTGAGGATGGGTCCTAATGTATTTTGTGTCCATGAGGGCCTTGGAATGGGGCGGTGGCACCGGGACCCTGAACTACTCTCCTATGCTTTGGACATGGCTCCCATGCATAGGTTTCCTTGTGGAGACGAGATGAGTTCTGCTGGGTGCCTCAGCAAAACCCTTATGCTCATATTGGAATCAGGCTTTTGAGGAGACATGCCTGTAAAACAAGGCAATGGATCCTATTATGGCCTAGTGTCCTGTCTGGTTCATTCTTCTCCTCTGGGGACATCCATTTATGGTATGAGTGGAGGTAGATTATCAGCTGGTGTCAGACAGCCTTTGTTAGTTCCGGGCGACCTACGCTATTGGGATGGCCTCAGGGTCTTTGGAGGTTTCTCCTAATTTGTTCGATTTTGGACAATGGAATGGGCAGAATTCCCATGGATGGTAGGCACAGTCCTAATGTGTGGCTCCAGGGGCCGCAGCCTGGAGGGTGTGTGGCCCTGGACTTTGAGGACAGAAGTCTGAAAACACAAACTCAGCTTAGGTATGGGGACATAGGTATGGCAGGCCCGATCTACAAACCATGAGAAGAACTCTTCAGGATATGAAGAAAGTGCGAGTCTGAGGCGCTTGCTCAGGGTTTTGTCTCTGGATTATATATCAGCGATGGAACAATCTACAGACATGAATCGAGATCTCGTGCATCTGAAACCAGGGCGAGGATCAGACGATCACTCAAGTTGGTGTTTCTGTCCCTGATGGCCCCTTCACAAAGTGGCGGCATCACGAGGCCATGGGTGTTTTCCCACGATGGGATTTGTGAGAAGCTCCAAACTGCAAAGTGTCTTCTGCAGGACAATTGAGACCTGTTGTTTGGCTCCAGGCCAATGATTCTGAGCAGGGTTCTAAGGATGCATGGCTGGGTAGCCCACCTCGCATTCCTATTGTCTCCTAGAAACAAGACAGGTTAGATCTGCTGGATCTGGGGGAGCAACCGAGGAGTCTGAGTAGAAATGGACTCTCCTATGGATGGGTCCTAATGTGCTTTTGTGTCGATGGAGACCTTGGAATGAAGCGGGGGCACTGGGGCCCTGAAGGGTTCTCCTAAACAGAGGCTTTGACACAGCTTCAACGTACAAGTTTCCCATGTGTAGATGAGATGTTTTCTGATGGGTGAGTCAAGAAACAGCCATATGCTGGTTTTGAAATCCAGGCCTCTGAGGAGAGATGCCTGGAAACCAAAGCAATGGATATGATTAGTGCCTAGGGGCCTGTTCTTTCCTTTTTACCTCTGGGAACATCTGTCTATGGGTCTGAGTACAGGTAGGAGCTCAGATGGGATCAGATTGCCCCCTGTTTTACCTGGGAAGCCACCACTAATGAGATGGATCAGGGACTTTGGATGTTTATCCTATTAGAAGGGATGTGGCCATTGGAATGGGCACACACAATTCCCTTGGAGTGGGCAAGTACAGTCCTCAGGTTTGGCTCCAGGGGCCTGAGACTGTAGGTTGTGTAGGCCAGGGCTGTTTGGACAGTTGTCTGAAAACACAAACTTGGCTTATGTTTCAGGTCATAGGTATGGCAGGACTGATCTACAGACCATGAGGAGAACTTTTCGGGATTTGAGAGGATCGCGAATGTGAGGCTCTTGCTCAAGTTTTTGTCTCTGGATATCGTGTCACTCATGGTCGTGAAATTTCTGGGTGACTTCATGGGAAATGGACGAGTCTTACTCCCTGGTGGTTTGGACCAGTCCAAAGCGTTTGGGGTCACTCTGTGGGATGGAATAAGTCCGTTTTTTTTTTTTTTGACGTTGTTTTCTCTTTAACCTCAGGTGTCTCACCAAATGAGGGATTCCAGAGTAGAGCCCTGGGGGTGGTGGGTGACTGGACAATCAGAAATCTGGTTAAAAATTGTGGCCTAGGGACATATCAAGCCCATTATGACATCTAATGGTCCAGTCACTGAGAGGACTTACTAGAGGACAGGACTCATGCTGAGGGTCACAATGCGTGTTTATGCCCTAGTCGCACTCAAGAATGGGCGGGGCCTCAGGGTGAATGCTGGTTTCTCCTACACTGAACGTTGGACGACGTGCCAACCACAAGGTTTCTTACCATGGGTAAGGAGGTGTTCTGATTTCTGCATCACACTCACCCCTGGGCAGTGATTGGAGATAATTTCTCGGTTCTGAGGCCTGAAAACTGAGGTAGGGAAGAGAGGATGACCTAAGGCCATGGCGGTCTTATTTGCACAGTGTGCGGTCTGCTTTCCTGGTGTTGGTCAGGAGGTCCGGGCTCAGGTTGTGTCCGACAGTGCATTAGTTCCCAGGTTAGACTATTAATTTGGGTGAAGTCGAGTGCTGTGGAGGTTTATCCTCATTGAAGGTGCCTGGGCAGCTCATGAGGCAATAATTTTTTTCAAGAGGGCAGGCAGAGTGCTGCATTGTGTGTCCAGAATTGCCAAACATGAGGGCTTCGGGGCCAGGAGTGTGAGGACGGAAGTCTGAGAAGACAAGCTAGACTTGGGTTTCAGGGCGAGGGCACGGCAGGTACCGCCTGCAGAACTGAACCAATACACATGCGTCTGAAGTCAGGGCGAGGATCAGACGTTGGCTCAGGTTGGAGTTTCCGTGCATGACGGCCGCTCATGAAGGGAGCGGAATCTCGAGGCCACTGAAGTTTTCCCACGTTGGGAGTTGTGGGATGCCCCCTTCAAGGATTCCTTCTGCGGGACAATTGAGACCTTTTGGACAGCTCCAGGACATCCCATATGGAATGACTCCAGAGCACCGTTCGAGGATGGATGCCTGGGAAGCCCACCTCGCAATCCAATTGTCTCCTAGTAACAAGACAGTTTAGATCTGACGGCTCTGCGGGAGCATCGGGGGTGGCTGAGTTGAAATGAACTTTCCTGAGGATCGGTCGTAATGTGTTTTTGTGTCCATGAGGGCCTTGGAATGGGCGGTGGCACCGGGACCCTGAAGTACTCTCCTATGCTTTGGACATGGCTCCCATGCATAGGTTTCCTTGTGGAGACGAGATGAGTTCTGCTGGGTGCCTCAGCAAAACCCCTATGCTCGTATTGGAATCAGGCTTTTGAGGAGACATGTCTGTAAAACAAGGCAATGGATCCTATTATGGCCTACGGTCCTGTCTGGTTCAATCATTTCCTTGGGGACATCCATTTATGGTATGAGTGGAGGTCGATTATCAGCTGGTGTCAGACAGCCCTTGTTTGTTCCGGGCGACCTACACTATTGGGATGGCCTCAGGGACTTTGGAGGTTTCTCCTAATTTGTACGATTTAGACAATGGAATGGGCAGAATTCCCATGGATTGTTAGGCACAGTCCTAATGTGTGGCTCCAGGGGCCCCAGCCTGGAGGGTGTGTGGCCCAGGACTTTGAGGACAGAAGTCTGAAAACACAAACTCAGCTTAGGTTTGGGGACGTAGGTATGGCAGGCCTGAGCTACAAACCTTGAGAAGAACTCTTCAGGATATGAAGAAAGTGCGAGTCTGAGGCGCTTGCTCAGGTTTTTGTCTCTGGATTTTGTATCAGCGACGGCACAATCTACAGACGTGAATCGAGATCTCGTGCATCTGAAGTCAGGGCGAGGATCAGACGATCGCTGAAGTTTGTGTTTCTGTCCCTGATGGCCCCTTCACGAAGGGGCGGCATCACGAGGCCATGGGGGTTTTCCCACGATGGGAGTTGTGAGAAGCTCCAAACTGCAAAGTGTCTTCTGACGTCATTTGAGTCCTTTTTTTTCCCTCCAGGCCAATGATTCTGAGCAGGGTTCTAAGGATGCATGGCTGGGTAGCCCACCTCGCATTCCTATTGTCTCCTAGAAACAAGACAGGTTAGATCTGCTGGATCTGGGGGAGCAACCGAGGAGTCTGAGTTGAAATGGACTCTCCTATGGATGGGTCCTAATGTGCTTTTGTGTCGATGGAGACCTTGGAATGAAGCGGGGGCACTGGGGCCCTGAAGGGTTCTCCTAAACAGAGGCTTTGACACAGCTTCAACGTACAAGTTTCCCATGTGTAGATGAGATGTTTTCTGATGGGTGAGTCAAGAAACAGCCATATGCTGGTTTTGAAATCCAGGCCTCTGAGGAGAGATGCCTGGAAACCAAAGCAATGGATATGATTAGTGCCTAGGGGCCTGTTCTTTTGTTTTTACCTCTGAGGACATCTGTCTATTGGTCTGAGTACAGGTAGGTGCTCAGATGGGCTCAGATTGCCCCTGTTTTACCTGGGAAGCCACCACTATTGAGATGGATCAGGGACTTTGGAGATTTATCCTATTAGAAGGGATGTGGCCATTGGAATGGGCACACACAATTCCCTTGGAGAGGGCAAGTACAGTCCTCAGGTTTGGCTCCAGTGGCCTGAGCCTGTAGGTTGTGTAGGCCAGGGCTGTTTGGAGAGTTGTCTTAAACAACAAACTTGGCTTATGTTTCAGGTCATAGGTATGGCAGGACTTAAACTACAGACAATGAGGAGAACTTTTCGGGATTTGAGAAAAGGGCGAGTGTGAGGCTCTTGCTCAAGTTTTTGTCTCTGGATATCGTGTCACTCATGGTCGTGAAATTTCTGGGTGACTTCATTGGAAATGGACGAGTCTTACTCCCTGGTGGTTTGGACCAGTCCAAAGCGTTTGGGGTCACTCTGTGGGATGGAAGAAGTCAGTTTTTTTTTTTTTTTTGATGTTGTTTTCTTTTTAACCTCAGGTGTCTCACCTAATGAGGGATTCCAGAGTAGAGCCCTGGGGGGGGGTGACTGGACAATCAGAAATCTGGTTAAAAATTGGGGCTTAGGGACATATCAAGCCCATTATGACATCTAATGGTCCAGTCACTGAGAGGACTTACTAGAGGACAGGACTCATGCTGAGGGTCACAATGCGTGTTTATGCCCTTGTCGCACTCAAGAATGGGCGGGGCCTCAGGGTGAATGCTGGTTTCTCCTACACTGAACGTTGGACGACGTGCCAACCACAAGGTTTCTTACCATGGGTAAGGAGGTGTTCTGATTTCTGCATCACACTCACCTCTGGGCAGTGATTGAAAATAATGTCTCGGTTCTGAGGCCTGAAAACTGAGGTAAGGAAGAGATGATGACCTAAGGCCATGGCGGGTCTTATGTGCTCAGTGTGCGGTCTAGTCAGGAGGTCCGGGCTCAGGTTGTGTCCGACAGTGCATTAGTGCCCAGGTTAGACTATATAATTTGGGTAAAGTCGAGTGCTGTGGAGGTATATCCTCATTGAAGGTGCCTGGCCAGCTCTTGAGGCAATCATTTTTTTCTAGAGGGCAGGCAGAGTGCTGCATTGTGGGTCCGGAATTGCCAAACTTTTGGGCTTATATCAACGATGGCCGTGGAATGTGGGGAGGTTTCATGGGCCATGCACGAATCTTCCTCTCTGTGTATTTGGCCCGGTCCAAATTATTTTTCGTCTATCTGTGGGTTGGGAGGTCTCCGTTCAGGTTTATTACCTCAGGTGTCCGAACAAAAGTGGAATTCCAAAGCAGAGCCCTGGGGAAGAGTGAAGGGACAACCCAAACTATGGTTAAAAATTGGGGCCTAGCGGCATGGCAGGCCCAATAAGCTGTCTCTTCATCCAGCCACTGAGAGGCATTACTTGAGGATTGGGCTCAGGCTGAGGGTCAAATGTGTGTTTGTGACAATTGTGGCCCTCGAGCATGGGCGGGGCCTCATGGGCCTCCCTGGTTACAACTACACTGGACCTTGGACAACATGCCAATCACAAGGTCTCTTGCCATGCGAAAGTGTTCTGATTTCTGCATCATTTTCAATCTTGAGCAGTGATTGGACATAAGGTCTAGGTTCTGAAGCCTGAAAAATCGCATTTGGGAAGAGATGACGATCTAATGCGATGGCGCATCTGATATCCTCAGTGTGCGGTCAGTTGCCTGGGTGTTGGTCAGGAGGTTCTGGCTCAGGTTGTGTCAGACAGTGCACTAGTGCCCAAGTTAGACTATATAATTTGGGTACAGTCGAGTGCCCTGTAGGTTTATCCTCATTTGAGGTGCCTGGGCACCTCATTAGGCAAGATATTTTTTCTAGACGGCAGGCAGAGTGCTGCATTGTGGGTCCGGAATTGCCAAAATGGAGGACTTCTGGGCCAAGAGTTTGAGGACAGAAGTCTGAGAAAACAAGCTAGACTTGGGCTTCAGGCCTAGGGCACGGTAGTTACCCCCTGCAGATCGGAAAAAATATCTCAAGCATCTGAAGTCACGGCGAGGATCAGACGTTGGCTCAGGTTGTAGTTTCTGTGCATGACTGCCCCTTCATGAAAGGAGCGGAATCTCAAGGCCATGGAGCTTTTCCCACGTTGGGAGTTGTGTGATGCCCCCTTCAACGATTCCTTCTGCAGTAAAATCGAGACCTGTTAGGCAGCCCCAGGACATCCCATATGGAATGCCTCCAGAGCACCGTTTGAGGATGGATGCCTGGGAAGCCCGCCTCGCATTCCAATTGTCTCCTAGCAACAATACAGTTGATATCGGATGGCTCTGCGGGAGCTAACGGGGTGGCTGAGTTGAAATGGACTTTCCTGAGGATGGGGCCTAATGTGTGTTTGTGTCCATGAGGGCCTTGGAATGGTGTGGTGGCACCGGGACCCTGAAGTATTCTCCTAAGCTTTTGACAAGGCTCCCATGCACAAGTTTCCTTGTGGAGAGGAGATTTGTTCTGATGGGTGCCTCAGGAAAACCCTTATGCTGGTCTTGGAATCCAGGCTCTTGAGGAGACATGCCTGTAAACCAAAGCAATGGATCCGACTATTGCCTAGGATCCTGTCTGGTTCAATCTTATTCTCTGGGGATATCCGTCTATGGAATGAGTGGAGGTAGATGCTCACCTGGTGTCAGACCACCTTGTTTGTCCCAGGAGACCTAAACTATTGGTTTTGCCTCGGGGACTTTGGAGAGTTCTCCAAATTTGTAAGATTTTGGACAATGATATGGTCAGAATTCCTATTGATTGGGTAGGCACAGTCCGAATGTTTGGCTCCAGGGGCCCCAGCCTGGAGGGTGTGTGGCCCAGGACTTTGAGGACAGAAGTCTGAAAACACAAACTCACCTTATGTTTGGGGACGTAGGTATGGCAGGCCCAATCTACACACCATGAGCAGAACTCTTCAGGATATGAAGAAAGAGCGAGTCTGAGGCACTTGCTCAGGCTTTTGTCTCTGGATTTTATATCAACGATGGCCGTGGAATGTGGGGAGGCATCATGGGCCATGGACGAATCTTCCTTTCTGTGGATTGGGGCGGTCCCAATTTTTTTCGTCAATCTGTGGGATGGGAGGTCTCCTTTCAGGTTTATTACCTCAGGTGTCCGAACAAAAGAGGAATTCCAAAGCAGAGCCCTGGGGAAGAGTGAAGGGACAACCCAAACTATTGTTAAAAATTGGGACCTAGGGGCTTGACAGGCCCAATAAGCTGTCTCTTCATCCAGTCACTGAGCGGCCTTACTTGAGACTGGGCTCAGGCTGAGGGTCAAATGTGTGTTTGTGACAATAGTGGCCTGTGAGCATGGGTGGGGCCTCATGGGCCAAACTGGTTTCAACTACACTGGACCTTGGACAACATGCCAATCACAAGGTATCTTGCCACGGGGAAGGTGTTCTGATTTCTGCACCATTTTCAATCGTGAGCAGTGATTGGACATAAGGTATAAGTTCTGAAGCCAGAAAAATCGCAGTTGGGAAGAGATGACGACCTATAGCGATGGCGCGTCTGATATGCTCAGTGTGCGGTCAGCTGCCTGGGTGTTGGTCAGGGGGTTCTGGCTGAGGTTGTGTCAGACAGTGCACTAGTGCCCAAGTTAGACTATATAATTTGGGTACAGTCGAGTTCCCTGTAGGTTTATCCTCATTTGAGGTGCCTGGGCACCTCATTAGGCAAGATATTTTTTCTAGAGGGCAGGCAGAGTGCTGCCTTGTGGGCCCGGAATTGTCAAAATGGAGGACTTCCGGGCCAGGAGATTGAGGACAGAAGTCTGAGAACACAAGATAGACTTGGGCTTCAGGCCGAGGGCACGGTAGGTACCCCCTGCAGATCGGAAACCATATCTCAAGCATCTGAAGTCACGGCGAGGATCAGACGTTGGCTCAGGTTGCAGTTTCTGTGCATGACCGCCCCTTCATGAACGGAGCGGAATCTCAAGGCCATGGAGGTTTTCCGACATGGGAGTGGTGGGATGCCCCCTTCAATGATTCCTTCTGTGTGACAATTGAGACCTGTTGGGCAGCCCAGGACATCCCATATGGAATGACCAGAGCACCCTTGGAGAATGGATGCCAGGGAAGCCCGCCTCACAATCCAATTGTCTACTAGCCACAATACAGTTGAGATCGGATCCCTCTGCGAGAGCAACCGGGCTGGCTGAGTTGAAATGGACTTTCCTGAGGATGGGCACTAATGTGTGTTTGTGTCCATGAGGGCCTTGAAATGGGGCGGTGGCACTGGGACCCTGAAGTATTCTCCTAAGCTTTTGACATAGTTCCCATGCACAAGTTTCCTTGTGGAGAGGAGATTTGTTCTGATGGGTGCCTCAGGAAACCCATTATGCTGGTATTGGAATCCAGACTTTTGAAGAGACATGCCTGTAAACCAATGCAATGTATTCGATTATGGCCTAGGGTCCTGTCTTGTTCATTCTTCTTGTCTGGGGATATTCATCTATGGAATGAGTGGAGGTAGATGCTCACCTGGTGTCTTACCGCCCTTGTTTGTCCCAGGAGACCTACACTATTGGTTTGGCCTCAGGGACTTTGGAGAGTTCTCCTAATTTGTACGATTTTGGATAATTGAATGGGCAGAATTCCCATGGATTGGGTAGGCACAGTCCTAATGTGTGGCTTCAGAGGCCCCAGCATGAGGGTGTGTGGCCCAGGACTTTGAGGACAGAAGTCTGAAAACACAAACTCAGCTTAGGTTTGGGGATGTAGGTATGGCAGGCCCAATCTACAAATCATGAGAAGAAATCTTCAGGATATGAAGAAAGAGCGAGTCTGAGGCACTTGCTCAGGCTTTTGCATTTGGATTTTATATCAACGATGGCCGTGGAATGGGGGAGGACTCATGGGCCATGGACGAATCTTCCTCTCTGTGGATTTGGCCCGATCCCAATTGTTTTTCGTCAATCTGTGGGATGGGATTTCTCCTTTCAGGTTTATTACCTCAGGTGTCTGAACAAAAGAGGAATTCCAAAGCAGAGCCCTGGGGAAGAGTGAAGGGAAAACCCAAACTATGGTTAAAAATTGGGGCCTAGGGGCATGGCAGGCACAATAAGCTGTCTCTTCATCCAGCCACTGAGAGGCCTTACTTGAGGCCTGGGCTCAGGCTGAGGGTCACAGTGTGTGTTTGTGACCAACGTGGCACGCGAGCATGGGCGGGGCCTCATGGGCCACACTGGTTTCAACTACACTGGACCTTGGACAACATGCCAATCACAAGGTCTCTTGCCATGGGGAAGGTGTTTTGATTTCTGCATCATTTTCAACCCTGGGCAGTGTTTGGAGATAAGGTCTAGGTTCTGAAGCCTGAAAAATCGCAGTTGGGAAGAGATGACAATCTAAGGCGATGGCGCATCTGATATGCTCAGTGTGCGGTCAACTGCCTGGGTGTTGGTCAGGAGGTTCTGGCTCAGGTTGTGTCATACAGTGCACTAGTGCCCAAGTTAGACTATATAATTTGGGTACAGTCGAGTGCCCTGTAGGTTTATCCTCATTTGAGGTGCCTGGGCACCTCATTAGGCAAGATATTTTTTCTAGAGGGCAGGCAGAGTGCTGCCTTGTGGGTCCGGAATTGCCAAACTTGAGGGCTTCTGGGACAGGAGTGTGAGGACAGAAGTTTGAGAACACGAGCTAGACTTGAGTTTCAGGCCGAGGGCACGGCTGGTACCCCCTGCAGTCACAACCAAAATCTCAAGCATCTGAAATCACGGCGAGGATCAGTCGTTGGCTCAGGTTGGAGTTTCTGTGCATGACTGCGCCTTCATGAAAGGAGCGGAATCTCAAGGCCATGGAGGTTTCCGACGTTGGGAGTGGTGGGATGCCCCCTTCAATGTTTCCTTCTGTGTGACAATTAAGACCTGTTGGGCAGCTCCAGGACATCCCATATGGAATGACTCCAGAGCACCGTTGGAGGATGGATGCCAGGCAAGCCCGCCTCACAATCCAATTGTCTACTAGCCACAATACAGTTGAGATCGGATCCCTCTGCGGGAGCAACCGGGGTGGATGAGTTGAAATGGACTTTCCTGAGGATGGGCCCTAATGTGTGTTTGTGTCCATGAGGACCTTGGAATGGGGCGGTGGCCCCGGGACCCTGAAGTATTCTCCTAAGCTTTTGACATAGCTCCCATGCACAAGTTTCCTTGTGGAGAGGAGATTTGTTCTGATGGGTGCCTCAGGAAACCCATTATGCTGGAATTGGAATCCAGACTTTTGAAGAGACATGCCTGTAAAACAAAGCAATGTATTCGATTATGGCCTAGGGTCCTGTCTTGTTCATTCTCCTTCTCTGGGGATATTCATCTATGGAATGATTGGAGGTAGATGCTCACCTGGTGTCAGACCACCCTTGTTTGTCCCTGGAGACCTACACTATTGGGATTGCCTCGGGGCCTTTGAGAGTTCTCCCAATTTGTAAGATTTTGGACAATTGAATGGGCAGAATACCCATGGATTGGGTAGGCACAGTCCGAATGTGTGGCTCCAGGGGCCCCAGCCTGGAGGCTGTGTGGCCCAGGACTTTGAGGACAGAAGTCTGAAAACACAAACTCACCTTATGTTTGGGGACGTAGGTATGGCAGGCCCAATCTACAAACCATGAGAAGAACTCTTCAGGATATGAAGAAAGAGCGAGTCTGAGGCACTTGCTCAGGCTTTTGTCTCTGGATTTTATATCAACGATGGCCGTGGAATGTGGGGAGGCATCATGGGCCATGGACGAATCTTCCTTTCTGTGGATTGGGGCGGTCCCAATTTTTTTCGTCAATCTGGGATGGGAGGTCTCCTTTCAGGTTTATTACCTCAGGTTTCCGAACAAAAGAGGAATTCCAAAGCAGAGCCCTGGGGAAGAGTGAATGGAAAACCCAAACTATGGTTAAAAATTGCGGCATAGGGGCTTGGCAGGCCCAATAAGCTGTCTCTTCATCCAGCCACTGAGCGGCCTTACTTGAGACTGGGCTCAGGCTGAGGGTCAAATGTGTGTTTGTGACAATTGTGGCCCGCGAACATGGGTGGGGCCTCATGGGCCAAATTGGTTTCAACTACACTGGACCTTGGACAACATGCCAATCACAAGGTCTCTTGCCATGGGGAAGGTGTTCTGATTTCTGCATCATTTTCAAACGTGAGCAGTGATTGGACATAAGGTACAGGTTCTGAAGCCTGAAAAATCGCAGTTGGGAAGAGATGACGACCTAAGGCGATGGCGCGTCTGATATGCTCAGTGTACGGTCAGCTGCCTGGGTGTTGGTCAGGGGGTTCTGGCTGAGGTTGTGTCAGACAGTGCACTAGTGCCCAAGTTAGACTATATAATTTGGGTACAGTCGAGTTCCCTGTAGGTTTATCCTCATTTGAGGTGCCTGGGCACCTCATTAGGCAAGATATTTTTTCTAGAGGGCAGGCAGAGTGCTGCCTTGTGGGTCCGGAATTGCCAAAATGGAGGACTTCCGGGCCAGGAGTTTGAGGACAGAAGTCTGATAACACAAGATAGAATAGGGCTTCAGGCCGAGGGCACGGTAGGTACCCCCTGCAGATCGGAAACCATATCTCAAGCATCTGAAGTCACGGCGAGGATCAGACGTTGGCTCAGGTTGTAGTTTCTGTGCATGACTGCCCCTTCATGAAAGGAGCGGAATCTCGAAGCAATGGAGCTTTTCCCACGTTGGGAGTTGTGTGATGCCCCCTTCAAGGATTCCTTCTGCGGGACAATTGAGACCAGTTGGGCAGCTCCAGGACATCCCATATGGAATGACTCCAGAGCACCCTTGGAGGATGGATGTCAGGGAAGCCCGCCTCGCAATCCAATTGTCTACTAGCCACAATACAGTTGAGATCGGATCCCTCTGCGGGAGCAACCTGTGTGGCTGAGTGGAAATGGACTTTCCTGAAGATGGGCCCTAATGTGTGTTTGTGTCCATGAGGGCCTTGAAATGGGGCGGTGGCACTGAGACCCTGAAGTATTCTCCTAAGCTTTTGACATAGCTCCCATGCACAAGTTTCCTTGTGGAGAGGAGATTTGTTCTGATGGGTGCCTCAGGAAACCCATTATGCTGGTATTGGAATCCAGACTTTTGAAGAGACATGCCTGTAAACCAAAGCAATGTATTCGATTATGGCCTAGGGTCCTGTCTTGTTCATTCTTCTTGTCTGGGGATATTCATCTATGGAATGAGTGGAGGTAGATGCTCACCTGGTGTCTTACCGCCCTTGTTTGTCCCCGGAGACCTACACTATTGGGATGGCCTCGGGGACTTTGGAGAGTTCTCCTAATTTGTACGATTTTGGACAATGGAATGGGCAGTATTCCCATGGATTGGGTAGGCACAGTCCTAATGTGTGGCTTCAGGGGCCCCTACCTGAGGGTGTGTGGTTTAGGTCTTTGAGTACAGAAGTCTGAAAACACAAATTCAGCCTAGGTTTGGGGATGTAGGTATGGCAGGCCCAATCTACAAATCATTAGAAGAAATCTTCAGGATATGAAGAAAGAGCGATTCTGAGGCACTTGCTCAGGCTTTTGCATTTGGATTTTATATCAACGATGGCCGTGGAATGTTGGGTGGACTCATGGGTCATGGACGAATCTTCCTCTCTGTGGATTTGGCCCGATCCCAATTGTTTTTCGTCAATCTGTGGGATGGGAAGTCTCCTTTCAGGTTTATTACCTCAGGTGTCTGAACAAAAGAGGTATTCCAAAGCAGAGCCCTGGGGAAGAGGAAGGGAAAACCAAAACTATGGTTAAAAATTGGGGCCTAGGGGCATGGCAGGCAAAATAAGCTGTCTCTACATCCAGCCACTGAGAGGCCTTACTTGAGGGCAGGGCTCAGGCTGAGGGTCACAGTGTGTGTTTGTGACCAACGTGGCACGTGAGCATGGGCGGGGCCTCATGGGCCACACTGGTTTCAACTACACTGGACCTTGGACAACATGCCAATCACAAGGTCTCTTGCCATGGGGAAGGTGTTTTGATTTCTGCATCATTTTCAACCCTGGGCAGGGGTTGGAGATAAGGTCTAGGTTCTGAAGCCTGAAAAATCGCAGTTGGGAAGAGATGACGATCTAAGGCGATGGCGCGTCTGATATGCTCAGTGTGCGGTCAACTGCCTGGGTGTTGGTCAGGAGGTTCTGGCTCAGGATGTGTCAGACAGTGCACTAGTGCCCAAGTTAGACTATATAATTTGGGTACAGTCGAGTGCCCTGTAGGTTTATCCTCATTTGAGGTGCCTGGGCACCTCATTAGGCAAGATATTTTTTCTAGAGGGCAGGCTGAGTGCTGCATTGTGGATCCGGAATTGCCAAAATGGAGGATTTCTTGGCCAGGAATGTGAGGACAGAAGTCTGAGAACACAAGCTAGACTTGGGCTTCAGGCCGAGGGCACGGTAGGTACCCCCTGCAGATCGGAAACAATATCACAAGCATCTGAAGTCATGGCGAGGATCAGACGTTGGCTCAGGTTGTAGTTTCTGTGCATGACTGCCCCTTCATGAAAGAAGTGGAATCTCAAGGCCATGGAGCTTTTCCCACGTTGGGAGTTGTGTGATGCCCCCTTCAAGGATTCCATCTGTTGGACAATTGAGACCTGTTGGGCAGCTCCAGGACATCTAATATGGAATGACTCCAGAGCACCGTTCGAGGATGGATGCCTGGGAAGCCCGCCTCGCATTCCAATTGTCTCCTAGCAACAATACAGTTGAGATCGGATGGCTCTGCGGGAGCAACCGTGGTGGCTGAGTTGAAATGGACTTTCCTGAGGATGGGACCTTAAGTGTGTTTGTGTCCATGAGGGCCTTGGAATGGGGCGGTGGTACCGGGACCCTGAAGTATTCTCCTAAGCTTTTGACATAGCTCCCATGCACAAGTTTCCTTGTGGAGAGGAGATTTGTTCTGATGGGTGCCTCAGGAAAACCCTTATGCTGGTCTTGGAATCCAGGCTCTTGAGGAGACATGCCTGTAAACCAAAGCAATGGATCCGATTATTGCCTAGGACCCTGTCTGGTTCAATCTTCTTCTCTGGGGATATCCGTCTATGGAATGAGTGTAGGTAGATGCTCACCTGGTGTCAGACCACCCTTGTTTGTCCCTGGAGACCTACACTATTGGGATTGCCTCGGGGACCTTGGAGAGTTCTCCCAATTTGTAAGATTTTGGACAATGGAATGGGCAGAATTTCCATGGATTGTGTAGGCACAGTCCGAATGTGTGGCTCCAGGGGCCCCAGCCTGGAGGCTGTGTGGCCCAGGACTTTGAGGACAGAAGTCTGAAAACACAAACTCACCTTATGTTTGGGGACGTAGGTATGGCAGGCCCAATCTACAAATCATGAGAAGAACTCTTCAGGATATGAAGAAAGAGCGAGTCTGAGGCACTTGCTCAGGCTTTTGTCTCTGGGTTTTATATCAATGTTGGCCGTGGAATGTGGGGAGGCATCATGGGCCATGGAAGAATCTACCTCTCTGTGGATTGGCCCGGTCCCAATTATTTTTCGTCAATCTGTGGGATGGGAGGTCTCCTTCAGGTTTATTACCTCAGGTGTCCGAACAAAAGAAGAATTCCAAAGCAGAGCCCTGGGGAAGAGTGAAGGGACAACCCAAACTATGGTTAAAAATTGGGGCCTAGGGTCATGGCAGGCCCCATATGCTGTCTCTTCATCCAGCCACTGAGCGGCCTTACTTGAGGACTGGGCTCAGGCTGAGGGTCAAATGTGTGTTTGTGACAAATGTGGCCCGCGAGCATGGGCGGGGCCTCATGGGCCAACTGGTTTCCACTACACTGGAACTTGGACAACATGGCAATCACAAGGTCTCTTGCCATGGGGAAGGTGTTCTGATTTCTGCATCATTTTCAATCGTGAGCAGTGATTGGACATAAGGTATAGGTTCTGAAGCCTGAAAAACCGCAGTTGGGAAGAGATGACTACCTAAGGCGATGGCGCGTCTGATATGCTCAGTGTGTGGTCAACTGCCTGGGTGTTGGTCAGGAGGTTCTGACTCAAGTTGTGTCAGACAGTGTATTAGTGCCCAGGTTAGACTATATAATTTGGGTACAGTCGAGTGCCGTGTAGGTTTATCCTCATTTGAGGTGCCTGGGCACCTCATTAGGCAAGATATTTTTTCTAGAGGGCAGGCAGAGTGCTGCATTGTGGGTCCGGAATTGCCAAACTTTTGGGCGTCTGGGCCAGGAGTGTGAGGACAGAAGTCTGAGAACACAAACTAGACTTGAGTTTCAGGCCGAGGGCACGGCTTGTACTCCCTGCAGTCGCAATCAAAATCTCAAGCATCTGAAGTCACGGCGAGGATCAGAAGTTGGCTCAGGTTGGAGTTTCTCTGCATGACTTCCCTTTCATGAAAGGAGCGGAATCTCAAGGCCATGGAGGTTTTCCGACGTGGGAGTGGTGGGATGCCCCCTTCAATGTTTCCTTCTGTGTGACAATTGAGACCTTTTGGGCAGCTCCAGGACATCTAATATGGAATGACTCCAGAGCACCGTTGGAGGATGGATGCCAGGCAAGCCCGCCTCGCAATCCAATTGTCTACTAGCCACAATACAGTTGAGATCGGATCCCTCTGCGGGAGCAACCGGGGTGGCTGAGTTGAAATGGACTTTCCTGAGGATGGGCCCTAATGTGTGTTTGTGTCCATGAGGGCCTTGAAATGGGGCGGTGGCACTGGGACACTGAAGTATTCTCCTAAGCTTTTGACATAGCTCCCATGCACAAGTTTCCTTGTGGAGAGGAGATTTGTTCTGATGGGTGCCTCAGGAAACCCATTATGCAGGTATTGGAATCCACATTTTAAAGAGACATGCCTGTAAACCAAAGCAATGTATTCGATTATGGCCTAGGGTCCTGTCTTGTTCATTCTTCTTCTCTGGGGATATTCATCTATGGAATGAGTTGAGGTAGATGCTCACCTGGTGTTAGACCGTCCTTGTTTGTCCCCGGAGACCTACACTATTGGGATGGCCTCGGGGACTTTGGAGAGTTCTCATAATTTGTACGATTTTGGACAATGGAATGGGCAGAATTCCCATGGATTGGGTAGGCACAGTCCTAATGTGTGGCTTCAGGGGCCCCAGCCTGAGAGTGTGTTGCCCAGGACTTTGAGGACAGAAGTCTGAAAACACAAACTCAGCTTAGGTTTGGGGATGTAGGTATGGCAGGCCCAATCTACAAATCATGAGAAGAAATCTTCAGGATATGAAGAAAGAGCGATTCTGAGGCACTTGCTCAGGCTTTTGCATTTGGATTTTATATCAACGATGGCCGTGGAATGTGGGGAGGACTCATGGGCCATGGACGAATATTCCTCTCTGTTGATTTGGCCCGATCCCAATTGTTATACCTCAATCTGTGGGAGGGGAGGTCTCCTTTCAGGTTTATTATCTCAGGTGTCTGAACAAAGAGGAATTCCAAAGCAGAGCCCTGGGGAAGAGTCAAGGGAAAACCCAAACTATGGTTAAAAATTGGGGCCTAGGGGTATGGCAGGCACTATAAGCTGTCTCTTCATCCAGCCACTGAGAGGCTTTACTTGAGGGCTGGGCTCAGGGTGAGGGTCACAAAGTGTGTTTGTGACCAACGTGGCACGCGAGCATGGGCGGGGCCTCATGGGCCACACTGGTTTCAACTAAACTATACCTTGGACAACATGCCAAACACAAGGTCTCTTGCCATGGGGAAGGTCTTCTGATTTCTGCCTCATTTTCAACCCTGGGCAGTGGTTGGAGATAAGGTCTAGGTTCCGAAGCTTGAAAAATCGCAGTTGGGAATAGATGACGATCTAAGGCGATGGCGCGTCTGATATGCTCAATGTGCAGTCAACTGCCTGGGTGTTGGTCAGGAGGTTCTGGCTCAGGTTGTGTCAGACAGTGCACTAGTGCCCAAGTTAGACTATATAATTTGGGTACAGTCGAGTGCCCTGTAGGTTTATCCTCATTTGAGGTGCCTGGGCACCTCATTAGGCAAGATATTTTTTCTAGAGGGCAGGCAGTGTGCTGCATTGTGGGTCCGGAATTGCCAAAATGGAGGATCTGGGCCAGGAGTTTGAGGACAGAAGTCTGAGAACACAAGATAGACTTGGGCTTCAGGCCGAGGGCACGGTAGTTACCCCCTGCAGATCGGAAACAATATCTAAGCATCTGAAGTCAGGGCGAGGATGAGACGTTGGCTCAGGTTGTAGTTTCTGTGCATGATTGCCCCTTCAAGAAAGGAGCGGAATCTCAAGGCCATGGAGATTTTCCCACATTGGGAGTTGTGTGATGCCCCCTTCAAGGATTCCTTCTGCGGGACAATTGAGACCTGTTGGGCAGCTCCAGGACATCCCATATGGAATGACTCCAGAGCACCGTTCGAGGATGGATGCCAGGGAAGCCCGCCTCTCTTTCCAATTGTCTCCTAGCTACGATACAGTTGTGATCGGATGGCTCTGCGGAAGCAACCGGGGTGGCTGAGTTGAAATGGACATTCCTGAGGATTGGGCCTAAAGTGTGTTTTGTCCATGAGGGCCTTGGATTGGGGCGGTGGCACCGTAACCCTGAAGTATTCTCCTACGCTTTTGACATAGCTCCCATGCACAAGTTTCCTTGTGGAGAGGAGATTTGTTCTGATGGGTGCCTCAGGAAAACCCTTATGCTGGTCTTGGAATCCAGGCTCTTGAGGAGACATGCCTGTAAACCAAAGCAATGGATCCGATTATTGCCTAGGATCCTGTCTGGTTCAATCTTCTTCTCTGGGGATATCCGTCTATGGAATGAGTGGAGATAGATGCTCACCTGGTGTCAGACCACCCTTGTTTGTCCCTGGAGACCTACACTATTGGGATGGCCTCGGGGACCTTGGAGAGTTCTCCCAATTTGTAAGATTTTGGACAATGGAATGGGCAGAATTCCCATGGATTGTGTAGGCACAGTCCGAATGTGTGGCTCCAGGGGCCCGAGCCTGGAGGGTGTGTGGCCCAGGACTTTGAGGACAGAAGTCTGAAAACACAAACTCACCTTATGTTTGGGGACGTAGGTATGGCAGGCACAATCTACAAACCATGAGAAGAACTCTTCAGGATATGAAGAAAGAGCGAGTCTGAGGCACTTGCTCAGGCTTTTGTCTCTGGGTTTTATATCAATGATGGCCATGGAATGTGGGGAGGCCTCATGGGCCATGGACGAAACTTCCTCTCTGTGGATTTGACCCGGTCCCAATTATTTTTCGTCAATCTGTGGGATGGGGGGTCTCCTTTCATGTTTATTACCTCAGGTGTCCGAACAAAAGAAGAATTCCAAAGCAGAGCCCTGGGGAAGAGTGAAGGGACAACACAAACTATGGTTAAAAATTGGGGCCTAGGGGCATGGCAGGCCCAATGAGCTGTCTCTTCATCCAGCCACTGAGCGGCCTTACTTGAGGACTGGGCTCAGGCTGAGGGTCAAATGTGTGTTTGTGACAAATGTGGCCCGCGAGCATGGGCGGGGCCTCATGGGCCAAACTGGTTTCCACTACACTGGACCTTGGACAACATGGCAATCACAAGATCTCTTGCCATGGGGAAGGTGTTCTGATTTCTGCATCATTTTCAATCGTGAGCAGTGATTGGACATAAGGTATAGGTTCTGAAGCCTGAAAAATCGCAGTTGGCAAGAGATGACGACCTAAGGCCATGGCGCGTCTGATATGCTCAGTGTGCGGTCAGCTGCCTGGGTTTTGGTCAGAAGATTCTGGCTCAGGTTGTGTCAGACAGTGCATTAGTACCCAGGTTAGACTATATAATTTGGGTACAGTCGAGTGCCGTGTAGGTTTATCCTCATTTGAGGTTCCTGGGCTCCTCATTAGGCAAGATATTTTTTCTAGAGGGCTGGCAGAGTGCTGCATTGAGGGTCCGGAATTGCCAAACTTTTTGGCTTCTGGGCCAGGAGTGTGAGGACAGAAGTCAGAGAACACAAGCTAGACTTGAGTTTCAGGCCGAGGGAACGGCTGGTACCCCCTGCAGTCGCAACCATATTCTCAAGCATCTGAAGTCACGGCGAGATCAGACGTTGGCTCAGGTTGGAGTTTCTGTGCATGACTGCCCCTTCATAAACGGAGCGGAATCTCAAGGCCATGGAGGTTTTTCGACGTGGGAGTGGCTGGATGCCCCCTTCAATGATTCCTTCTGTGTGACAATTGAGACCTGTTGGGCAGCTCCAGGACATCCCATATGGAATGACCAGAGCACCCTTGGAGAATGGATGCCAAGGAAGCCCGCCTCGCAATCCAATTGTCTACTAGCCACAATACAGTTGAGATCAGATCCCTCTGCGGGAGCAACCGGGGTGGCTGAGTTGAAATGGACTTTCCTGAGGATGGGCCCTAATGTGTGTTTGTGTCCATGAGGGCCTTGAAATGGGGCGGTGGCACTGGGACCCTGAAGTATTCTCCTAAGCTTTTGACATAGCTCCCATGCACAAGTTTCCTTGTGGAGAGGAGATTTGTTCTGATGAGTGCCTCAGGAAACCCATTATGCTGGTATTGGAATCCAGACGTTTGAAGAGACATGTTTGTAAACCAAAGCAATGTATTCAATTATGGCCTAGGGTCCTGTCTTCTTCATTCTTCTTCTCTGGGGATATTCATCTATGGAATGAGTGGAGGTAGATGCTCACCTGGTGTCTTACCTCCCTTGTTTGTCCACGGAGACCTACACTATTGGGATGGACTCGGGGACTTTGGAGAGTTCTCCTAATTTGTACGATTTTGGACAATGGAATGGGCAGAATTCCCATGGATTGGGTAGGCACAGTTTTAATGTGAGGCTTCAGGGGCCCCAGCCTGAGGGTATGTGGCCCAGGACTTTGAGGACAGAAGTCTGAAAGCACAAACTCAGCTTAGGTTTGGGGATGTAGGTATATCAGGCCCAATCTACAAATCATGAGAAGAAATCTTCAGGATATGAAGAAAGAGCGATTCTGAGGAACTTGCTCAGGCTTTTGCATTTGGATTTTATATCAACGATGGCCGTGGAATGTGGGGAGAACTCATGGGCCATGGACGAATCTTCCTCTCTGTGGATTTGGCCCTATCCCAATTGTTTTTCGTCAATCTGTGGGATGGGAGGTCTCCTTTCAGGTTTTTTACCTCAGGTGTCTGAACAAAAGAGGAATTCCAAAGCAGAGCCCTGGGGAAGAGTGAAGGGAAAATCCAAATTATGGTTAAAAATTGGGGCCTAGGGGCAATGCAGGCACAATAAGCTGTCTCTTCATCCAGCCACTGAGAGGCCTTACTTGAGGCATGGGCTCAGGCTGAGGGTCACAGTGTGTGTTTGTGACCAACGTGGCACGCGATCATGGGCGGGGCCTCATGGGCCACACTGGTTTCAACTACACTGGACCTTGGACAACATGCCAATCACAAGGTCTCTTGCCATGGGGAAGGTGTTTTGATTTCTGCATCATTTTCATCCCTGGGCAGTGGTTCGAGATAAGGTCTCGGTTCTGAAGCATGAAAAATCGCAGTTGGGGAGAGATTACGATCTAAGGCCATGGCGGGTTTTATGTGATCAGGGTTCGGTCAGCTTTCTGGGTGTTGGTCAGGAGGTCCGGGCTCAGGTTGTGTTCGACAGTGCACTAGTGCCCAAGTTAGACTATATAATTTGGGTAACGTCGAGTGCTGTGTAGGTTTATCCTCATTTAAGGTGCCTGGGCAGCTCATGAGGCAATAATTTTTTTTCTAGAAGGCAGGCAGAGTGCTGCATTGTGGGTCCGGAATAGTCAAACTTGAGGGCTAAGGGGCCAGGAGTGTGAGGACGGAATCTGAGAAGACGAGCTAGACTTGGGCTTCAGGCCGAGGGCACGGCAGGTACTCCCTGCAGATCTGAACCAATATCTCATGCATCTGAAGTCAGGGCGAGGATCAGACGTTGGCTCAGGTTGGAGTTTCTGTGCATGACGGCAGCTTCATGAAGGGAGCGGAATCTCGGGGCCATTCAGGTTTTCCCACGTTGGGAGTTGTGGGATGCCCCCTTAAAGGATTCCTTCTGCGGGACAATTGAGATTTGTTGGACAGCTCCAGGACATCCCATATGGAATGACTCCAGAGCACCTTTCGCGGATGGATGCCTGGGAAGCCCGCCTCGCATTGCAATTGTCTCCTAGCAACAAGACAGTTTAGATCTGATGGCTCTGCCGGAGCAACCGGGGTGGCTGAGTTGAAATGGACTTTCCTGAGGATGGGTCCTAATATGTTTTTGTGTCCATGAGGGCCTTGGAATGGGGCAGTGGCACCGGGACCCTGAGTTACTCTCCTAAGCTTTGAACAGGCTCCCATGCACAGGTTTCCTTGTGGAGACGAGATGAGTTCTGATGGGTGCCTCAGGAAAACCCCTATGCTCGTATTGGAATCAGGCTTTTGAGGACACATGCCTGTAACCCAAAGCAATGGATCCTATTATGGCCTAGGGTCCTGTATGGTTCAACCTTCTTCTCAGAAGACATCCATCTATGGTATTAGTGGAAGTAGATTATCAGCTGGTGTCAGACAGCCCTTGTTTGTTCCGGGAGACCTACACTATTGGGATGGCCTCAGGGACTTTGGAGGTTTCTCCTAATTTGTATGATTTTGGACCATGGAATGGGCAGAATTCCCATGGATTGGTAGGCACAGTACTAATGTGTGTCTCCAGGGGCTCAGCCTGAAGGGTGTGTGGCCCAAGACTTGAGGACAGAAGTCTGAAAACACAAACTCAGCTTAGGTTTGGGGACGTAGGTATGGCAGGCATGATCTACAAACCATGAGAAGAACTCTTCAGGATATGAAGAAAGTGGGAGTCTGAGGCGCTTGCTCAGGCTTTTGTCTCTGGATTTTGTATCAGCGATGGCCGTGGAATGTCGGGGAGCCCTCATGGGCCATGGATGAATCTTCCTCTCTGAGGATTTGGCCCGATTCCCAATTGCTTTTCGTCAATCTGTGGGATGGGAGAACTCATTTCAGTTTTGTTACCTCAGGTGTCCCACCAAAAGAGGAATTCCAAAGCAAAGCTGTGGGGAAGACTGAAGGGACAACCCGAACTATGGTTAAAATTGGGGCCTAGGGGCATGGAAGGCCAATATGCTATCTCTTCATCCAGCCACTGAGTGGCCTTAATTGAGGACTGGGTTCAGCCTGAGGGTCACAATGTGCGTTTGTGACCAATGTGGCCGTCGAGCATGGGCGGGGCCTCATGGTCCACACTGGTTTCAACTACACTGATCGTTGGACAACATGCCAACCACAAGGTTTCTTGCCATGGGGAAGGAGTTCTGATTTCTGCATCACCTTCAACCCTGGGCAGTGATTGGAGATAAGGTCTAGGTTCTGAAACCTGAAAACCGAGGTTGGGAAAATGTCGAACTAACGCCACGGCGGCGCGATGTGCTCAGTGTGCGGCCAGCTGTCTGAGAGGGGCCAGGGGATCCTGGCTCAAGGTGTGTCAGAAAGGGCATTAGTGTCCTGGTCAGCCTATGTATTTGGGGTACAGCCAAGGTCGGTGCAGGTTGATCCTCATTTGGGGTTACTGGGTAGCCCCAGAGGACAAAGTTTTTCTTCTGGAGGGCGGGCAGGGTGCTGCATTGTATTTCTGGATTGCCAAACTGGAGGGCTTGTGGGCCAGGAGTCTGACGACCAAAGTCTGAGAACACAAGCTAGGCTTAGGTTTCTGGGTGAGGCCATGGCAGGCACAATCTATAGACCTGAATCGAGATCTCGTGCATCTGAAGTCAGGGCGAGGATCAGACGATCGCTCAGGTTGGAATTTCTGTCCCTGATGGCCCCTTCATGTATGGGGGGGCATCACGAGGCCATGGGTGTTTTCCCACGATGGGAGTTGTGAGAAGCTCCAAACTGCAGAGAGTCTTCTGCAGGACAATTGAGACCTGTTGCTTGGGTCCAGGCCAATGATTCTGAGCAGGGTTCTAAGGTTGGATGTCTTGGTAGCCCACCTCGCATTCCAATTGTCTCCTAGCAACAAGACAGGTTAGATCTTTTGGATCTGTGGGGAGCAACCGAGGACGCTGAGTTGAAATGGACACCCCAGGGGATGGGTCCTAATGTGCTTTTGTGTCTATGGAGACCTTGGAATGAAGCGGTGGCACTGGGGCCCTAAAGGGTTCTCCTAAACAGAGGCTTTGACACAGCTCCAACGTGCAAGTTTCCCATATGTAGATGAGATGTTTTCTGATGGGTGAGTCAAGAAACAGCTATATGCTGTTTTGATATCCAGGCCTCTGAGGAGAGATGCCTGGAAACCAAAGCAATGGATCTGATTAGTGCCTAGGGGCCTGTTCTTTCCTTTTTACCTCTGGAGACATCTGTCTATGGGTCTGAGTGCAGGTAGGTGCTCAGTTGGGCTCAGATTGCCCCTGTTTTTCCTGGGAAGCCACCACTATTGAGATGGATCAGGGATTTGGAGGTTTATCCTATTAGAAGGGTTGTGGCCATTGGAATGGGCACACACAATTCCCTTGGAGAGGGCAAGTACAGTCCTCAGGTTTGGCTCCAGGGGCCTGAGCCTGTAGGTTGTGTAAGCCAGGGCTGTTTGAACAAATGTCTGAAAACACAAACTCGGCTTATGTTTTGGGTCATAGGTATGGCAGGACTGACCTACAGACCATGAGGAGAACTCTTCGGGATTTGAAAAAAGGGCTGTGGGGAAGACTGAAGGGACAACCCGAACTATGGTTAAAAATTGGGGCCACGGCGGCTCGATGTGCTCAGTGTGCGGCCAGCTGTCTGGGAGGGGCCAGGGGGTCCAGGCTCAGGCTGTGTCAGAAAGGACATTAGTGCCCTGGTCAGCCTAAGTATTTGGGGTATAACCAAGTTCGGTGCAGGTTGATCCTCATTTGGGGTTACTGGGTAGCCCCAGAGGACAATGTTTTTATTCTGGAGGGCGGGCATGGTGCTGCATTGTAGATCTGGATTGCCAAACTGGAGGGCTTGTGGGCCAGTAGTCTCACGACCAAAGTCTGAGAACACAAGCTAGGCTTAGGTTTCTGGGTGAGGCCATGGCAGGCACAATCTACAGACCTGAATCGAGATCTCGTGCATCTGAATTCAGGTCGAGGATCTGACGATCGCTCAGGTTGGATTTTCTGTCCCTGATGGCCCCTTCATGAATGGGGGGGCATCACGTGGCCATGGGTGTTTTCCCACGATGGGAGTTGTGAGAAGCTCCAAACTGCAGAGAGTCTTCTGCAGGACAATTGAGACCTGTTGCTTGGGTCCAGGCCAATGATTCTGAGCAGGGTTCTAAGGATGGATGGCTGGGTAGCCCACCTCGCATTCCAATTGTCTCCTAGCAACAAGACAGGTTAGATCTTTTGGATCTGTGGGGAGCAACCGAGGACGCTGAGTTGAAATGGACACTCCTGGGGATGGGTCCTAATGTGCTTTTGTGTCTATGGAGACCTTTGTATGAAGCGGTGGCACTGGGGCCCTAAAGGGTTCTCCTAAACAGAGGCTTTGACACAGCTCCAACGTGCAAGTTTCCCATGTGTAGATGAGATGTTTTCTGATGGGTGCGTCAAGAAACAGCTATATGCTGTTTTGATATCCAGGCCTCTGAGGAGAGATGCCTGGAAACCAAAGCAATGGATCTGATTAGTGCCTAGGGGCCTGTTCTTTCCTTTTTACCTCTGGAGACATCTGTCTATGGGTCTGAGTGCAGGTAGGTGCTCAGTTGGGCTCAGATTGCCCCTGTTTTTCCTGGGAAGCCACCACTATTGAGATGGATCAGGGATTTGGAGGTTTATCCTATTAGAAGGGTTGTGGCCATTGGAATGGGCACACACAATTCCCTTGGAGAGGGCAAGTACAGTCCTCAGGTTTGGCTCCAGGGGCCTGAGCCTGTAGGTTGTGTAAGCCAGGGCTGTTTGAACAGTTGTCTGAAAACACAAACTCGGCTTATGTTTCGGGTCATAGGTATGGCAGGACTGACCTACAGACCATGAGGAGAACTCTTCGGGATTTGAAAAAAGGGCGAGTGTGAGGCTCCTGCTCAAGTTTTTGTCTCTGGATATCGTGTCACTCAGGGTCGTGGAATTTCTGGGTGACTTCATTGGAAATGGACGAGTCTTACTCTCTGGTGGTATGTCCCTGTCAAAAAGAGTTTGGGGTCAATCTGTGGGCTGGAAGAAGTCCGTTCTGTTGTTGTTGTTGTTGTTGTTGTTGTTTCTTTCTTTTTAAACCTCAGGTGTCCCACCAAATGAGGGATTCCAGAGTAGAGCCCTGGGGAGGGGCGCCTGGACAATCAGAAATCTGGTTAAAAATTGGGGCCTAGGGACATGTCAAGCCCATTATGACATCTAATGGTCCAGCCACTGAGAGGACTTACTAGAGGACAGGTCTCATGCTGAGGGTCACAATGCGTATGTATGCCCTCATCGCAGGCAAGAATGGGCGGGGCCTCAGGGTGAAAGCTGGTTTCTCCTACACTGAACGTTGGACAACGTGCCAACCACAAGGGATCTTGCCATGGGTAAGGAGGAGTTCTGATTTCTGCATCACACTCACCCCTGGGCAGTGATTGGAAATAAGGTCTCGGTTCTGAAGCCTGAAAACGGAGGTAGGGAAGAGATGATGACCTAAGGCCATGGCAGGTTTCATGTGCTCAGTGTGCGGTCAGCTTTCTGGGTGTTGGTCAGGAGGTCCGGGCTCAGGTTGTGTTCGACAGTGCATTAGTGCCCAGGTTAGAGTACATAATTTGGGTAACGTCGAGTGCTCTGTAGGTTTATCCTCATTTAAGGTGCCTGGGCAGCTCATGAGGCAATAATTTTTTTTTTCTAGAGGGCAGGCAGAGTGCTGCATTGTGGGTCCGGAATTGCCAACCTTGAGGGCTTCGGGGCCAGGAGTGTGAGGACGGAAGTCTGAGAAGACAAGCTAGACTAGGGTTTCAGGTTGAGGGCACGGCAGGTACCCCCTGCAGATCTGAACCAATATCTCATGCATCTGAAGTCAGGGCGAGGATCAGACGTTGGCTCAGGTTGTAGTTTCTGTGCATGATGGCCGCTTCATGAAGGAAGTGGAATCTCGGGGCCATTGAGGTTTTCCCACGTTGGGAGGTGTGGGATGACCCTTCAAGGATTCCTTCTGCGGGACAATTGAGACCTGTTGGACAGCTCCAGGACATCCCATATGGAATGACTCCAGAGCACCTTTCGCGGATGGATACCTGGGAAGCCCGCCTCGCATTCCAATTATCTCCTAGCAACAAGACAGTTTAGATCTGATGGCTCTGCCAGAGCCACCGTGGTGGCTGAGTTGAAATGGACATTCCTGAGGATGGGTCCTAATGTGTTTTTGTGTCCATGAGGGCCTTGGAATGGGGCAGTGGCACCGGGACCCTGAAGTACTCTCCTAAGCTTTGGACATGGCTCCCATGCACAGATTTCCTTGTGGAGACGAGATGAGTTCTGATGGGTGCCTCAGGAAAACCCCTATGCTCGTATTGGAATCAGGCTTTTGAGGACACATGCCTGTAACCCAAAGCAATGGATCCTATTATGGCCTAGGGTCCTGTCTGGTTCAATATTCTTCTCTGGGGACATCCATCTATGGTATGAGTGGAGGTCGATTATCAGCTGGTGTCAGACAGCCCTTGTTTGTTCCGGGCGACCTACACTATTGGGATGGCCTCAGGGACTTTGGAGGTTTCTCCTAATTTGTATGATTTTGGACCATGGAATGGGCAGAATTCCCATGGATTGGTAGGCACAGTCCTAATGTGTGTCTCCAGGGGCCCAGCTAGGAGGGTGTGTGGCCCAAGACTTTGAGGACAGAAGTCTGAAAACACAAACTCAGCTTAGGTTTGGGGACGTAGTTATGGCAGGCCCGATCTACAAACCATGAGAAGAACTCTTCAGGATATGAAGAAAGTGCGAGTCTGAGGCGCTTGCTCAGGCTTTTGTCTCTGGATTTTGTATCAGCGATGGCCGTGGAATGTCGGGGAGGCCTCATGGGCCATGGACGAATCTTCCTCTCTGAGGATTTGGCCCGATTCCCAATTGCTTTTCGTCAATCTGTGGGATGGGAGGACTCATTTCAGTTTTGTTACCTCAGGTGTCCCACCAAAAGAGGAATTCCAAAGCAAAGCCGTGGGGAAGACTGAAGGGACAACCCGAACTATGGTTAAAAATTGGGGCCTTGTGGCATGGCAAGCCCAATATGCTATCTCTTCATCCAGCCACTGAGTGGCCTTACTTGAGGACTGGAATCAGCCTGAGGGTCACAATTTGCGTTTGTGACCAATGTGGCCGGCGAGCATGGGCGGGGCCTCATGGGCCACACTGGTTTCAACTACACTGAACGTTGGACAACATGCCAACCACAAGGTTTCTTGCCATGGGGAAGGAGTTCTGATTTCTGCATCACCTTCAACCCTGGGCAGTGATTGGAGATAAGGTCTAGGTTCTGAAACGTGAAAACCGAGGTTGGGAAAAGATAACGACCTAAGGCCACGGCGGCTCGATGTGCTCAGTGTGCGGCCAGCTGTCTGGGAGGGGCCAGGGGGTCCAGGCTCAGGCTGTGTCAGAAAGCGCATTAGTGCCCTGGTCAGCCTATGTATTTGGGGTACAGCCAATGTCGGTGCAGGTTGATCCTCATTTGGGGTTACTGGGTAGCCCCAGAGGACAATGTTTTTCTTATGGAGGGCGGCCAGGGTGCTGCATTGTAGATCTGGATTGCCAAACTGGAGGGCTTGTGGGCCAGTAGTCTCACGACCAAAGTCTGAGAACACAAGCTAGGCTTAGGTTTCTGGGTGAGGCCATGGCAGTCACAATCTACAGACCTGAATCGAGATCTCGTGCATCTGAAGTCAGGGCGAGGATCAGACGATCGCTCAGGTTGGAGTTTCTGTCCCTGATGGCCCCTTCATGAATGGGGGGGCATCACGAGGCCATGGGGGTTTTCCCACGGTGGGAGTTGTGAGAAGCTCCAAACTGCAGAGAGTCTTCTGCAGGACAATTGAGACCTGTTGCTTGGGTCCAGGCCAATGATTCTGAGCAGGGTTCTAAGGATGGATGGCTGGGTAGCCCACCTCGCATTCCAATTGTCTCCTAGCAACAAGACAGGTTAGATCTCCTGGATCTGTGGGGAGCAACCGAGGACGCTGAGTTGAAATGGACACCCCAGGGGATGGGTCCTAATGTGCTTTTGTGTCTATGGAGACCTTGGAATGAAGCGGTGGCACTGGGGCCCTAAAGGGTTCTCCTAAACAGAGGCTTTGACACAACTCCAACGTGCAATTTTCCCATGTGTAGATGAGATGTTTTCTGATGGGTGCGTCAAGAAACAGCTATATGCTGTTTTGATATCCAGGCCTCTGAGGAGAGATGCCTGGAAACCAAAGCAATGGATCTGATTAGTGCCTAGGGGCCTGTTCTTTCCTTTTTACCTCTGGAGACATCTGTCTATGGGTCTGAGTGCAGGTAGGTGCTCAGTTGGGCTCAGATTGCCCCTGTTTTTCCTGGGAAGCCACCACTATTGAGATGGATTAGGGACTTTGGAGGTTTATCCTATTAGAAGGGTTGTGGCCATTGGAATGGGCACACACAATTCCCTTGGAGAGGGCAAGTACAGTCCTGAGGTTTGGCTCCAGGAGCCTGAGCCTGTAGGTTGTGTAGGCCAGGGCTGTTTGGACAGTTGTCTGAAAACACAAACTCGGCTTATGTTTCGGGTCATAGGTATGGCAGGACTGACCTACAGACCATGAGGAGAACTCTTCTGGATTAGAAAAAAGGGCGAGTGTGAGGCTCTTGCTCAAGTATTTGTCTCTGGATATCGTGTCACTCATGGTCGTGGAATTTCTGGGTGACTTCATGGGAAATGGACGAGTCTTACTCTCTGGTTGTTTGGCCCCGTCCAAAGAGTTTGGGGTCAATCTGTGGGCTGGAAGAATTTCGTTTTTTTTTTATTTTTTGTTGTTGTTGTTGTTTTCTTTTTTAACTTCAGGTGTCCCACCAAATGAGGGATTCCAGAGTAGAGCCCTGGGGAGGGGCGACTGGACAATCAGAAATCTGGTTAAAAATTTGGGACTAGGGACATGTCAAGCCCATTATGACATCTAATGGTCCAGCCACTGAAAGGACTTACTAGAGGACAGGACTCATGCTGAGGGTCACAATGCGTATGTATGCCCTCGTCGCACGCAAGAATGGGCGGGGCCTCAGGGTGAATGCTGGTTTCTCCTACACTGAACGTTGGACAACGTGCCAACCACAAGGGTTCTTGCCATGGGTAAGGAGGAGTTCTGATTTCTGCATCACACTCACCCCTGGGCAGTGATTGGAGATAAGGTCTCAGTTCTGAAGCCTGAAAACGGAGGTAGGGAAGAGATGATGACCTAAGGCCATGGCGGGTTTTATGTGCTCAGTGTGCGGTCATCTTTCTTGGTGTTGGTCAGGAGGTCCGGGCTCATGTTGTGTTCAACAGTGCATTAGTGCCCAGGTTAGACTATATAATTTGGGTAACGTCGAGTGCTGTGTAGGTTTATCCTCATATAAGGTGCCTGGGCAGCTCATGAGGCAATAATTTTTTTTCTAGAGGGCAGGCAGAGTGCTGCATTGTGGGTCCGGAATTGCCAACCTTGAGGGCTTCGGGGCCAGGAGTGTGAGGACGGAAGTCTGAGAAGACAAGCTAGACTTCTGATTCAGGGCGAGGGCACGGCAGGTACCCCCTGCAGATCTGAACCAATATCTCATGCATCTGAAGTCAGGGCGAGGATCAGACGTTGGCTCAGGTTGGAGTTTCTGTGCATGACGGCCGCTTCATGAAGGGAGCGGAATTTCGGGGCCATTGAGGTTTTCCCACGTTGGGAGTTGTGGGATGCCCCCTTCAAGGATTCCTTCTGCGGGACAATTGAGACCTGTTGGACAGCTCCAGGACATCCCATATGGATGACTCCAGAGCACCATTCGCGGATGGATGCCTGGGAAGCCCGCCTCGCATTCCAATTGTCTCCTAGCAACAAGACAGTTCAGATCTGATGGCTCTGCCGGAGCAACCGGGGTGGCTGACTTAAAATGGACTTTCCTGAGGATGGGTCCTAATGTGTTTTTGTGTCCATGAGGGCCTTGGAATGGGGCAGTGGCACCGGGACCCTGAAGTACTCTACTAAGCTTTGGACATGGCTCCCATGCACAGGTTTCCTTGTGGAGACGAGATGAGTTCTGATGGGTGCCTCAGGAAAACCCCTATGCTCGTATTGGAATCAGGCTTTTGAGGACACATGCCTGTAACCCAAAGCAATGGATCCTATTATGGCCTAGGGTCCTGTCTGGTTCAATCTTCTTCTCTGGGGACATCCATCTATGGTATGAGTGGAGGTCGATTATCAGCTGGTGTCAGAGAGCCCTTGTTTATTCCGAGCGACCTACACTATTGGGATGGCCTCAGGGACTTTGGAGGATTCTCCTAATTTGTATGATTTTGGACCATGGAATGGGCAGAATTCCCATGGACTGGTAGGCACAGTCCTAATATATGTCTCCAGGGGCCCAGCCTGGAGGGTGTGTGGCCCAAGACTTTGAGGACAGAAGTCTGAAAACACAAACTCAGCTTAGGTTTGGGGACGTAGTTATGGCAGGCCCGATCTACAAACCATGAGATGAACTCTTCAGGATATGAAGAAAGTGCGAGTCTGAGGCGCTTGCTCAGGCTTTTGTCTCTGGATTTTGTATCAGCGATGGCCGTGGAATGTCGGGGAGGCCTCATGGGCCATGGACGAATCTTCCTCTCTGAGGATGTGGCCCGATTCCCAATTGCTTTTCGTCAATCTGTGGGATGGGAGGACTCATTTCAGTTTTGTTACCTCAGGTGTCCCACCAAAAGAGGAATTCCAAAGCAAAGCCGTGGGGAAGACTGAAGGGACAACCCGAACTATGGTTAAAAATTGGGGCCTTGGGGCATGGCAAGCCCAATATGCTATCTCTTCATCCAGCCACTGAGTGGCCTTACTTGAGGACTGGGCTCAGCCTGAGGGTCACAATGTGCGTTTGTGACCAATGTGGCCGGCGAGCATGGGCGGGGCCTCATGGGCCACACTGGTTTCAACTACACTGAACGTTGGACAACATGCCAACCACAAGGTTTTTTGCCATGGGGAAGGAGTTCTGATTTCTGCATCACCTTCAACCCTGGGCAGTGATTGGAGATAAGGTCTAGGTTCTGAAACGTGAAAACCGAGGTTGGGAAAAGATGACGACCTAAGGCCACTGCGGCTCGATGTGCTCAGTGTGCGGCCAGCTGTCTGGGAGGGGCCAGGGGGTCCAGGCTCAGGCTGTGTCAGAAAGCGCATTAGTGCCCTGGTCAGCCTATGTATTTGGGGTACAGCCAATGTCGGTGCAGGTTGATCCTCATTTGGGGTTACTGGGTAGCCCCAGAGGACAATGTTTTTCTTATGGAGGGCGGGCAGGGTGCTGCATTGTAGATCTGGATTGCCAAACTGGAGGGCTTGTGGGCCAGTAGTCTCACGACCAAAGTCTGAGAACACAAGCTAGGCTTAGGTTTCTGGGTGAGGCCATGGCAGTCACAATCTACAGACCTGAATTGAGATCTCGTGCATCTGAAGTCAGGGCGAGGATCAGACGATCGCTCAGGTTGGAGTTTCTGTCCCTGATGGCCCCTTCATGAATGGGGGGGCATCACGAGGCCATGGGGGTTTTCCCACGGTGGGAGTTGTGAGAAGCTCCAAACTGCAGAGAGTCTTCTGCAGGACAATTGAGACCTGTTGCTTGGGTCCAGGCCAATGATTCTGAGCAGGGTTCTAAGGATGGATGGCTGGGTAGCCCACCTCGCATTCCAATTGTCTCCTAGCAACAAGACAGGTTAGATCTCCTGGATCTGTGGGGAGCAACCGAGGACGCTGAGTTGAAATGGACACCCCTGGGGATGGGTCCTAATGTGCTTTTGTGTCTATGGAGACCTTGGATTGAAGCGGTGGCACTGGGGCCCTAAAGGGTTCTCCTAAACAGAGGCTTTGACACAGCTCCAACGTGCAATTTTCCCATGTGTAGATGAGATGTTTTCTGATGGGTGCGTCAAGAAACAGCTATATGCTGTTTTGATATCCAGGCCTCTGAGGAGAGATGCCTGGAAACCAAAGCAATGGATCTGATTAGTGCCTAGGGGCCTGTTCTTTCCTTTTTACCTCTGGAGACATCTGTCTATGGGTCTGAGTGCAGGTAGGTGCTCAGTTGGGCTCAGATTGCCCCTGTTTTTCCTGGGAAGCCACCACTATTGAGATGGATTAGGGACTTTGGAGGTTTATCCTATTAGAAGGGTTGTGGCCATTGGAATGGGCACACACAATTCCCTTGGAGAGGGCAAGTACAGTCCTGAGGTTTGGCTCCAGGAGCCTGAGTCTGTAGGTTGTGTAGGCCAGGGCTGTTTGGACAGTTGTCTGAAAACACAAACTCGGCTTATGTTTCGGGTCATAGGTATGGCAGGACTGACCTACAGACCATGAGGAGAACTCTTCTGGATTAGAAAAAAGGGCGAGTGTGAGGCTCTTGCTCAAGTATTTGTCTCTGGATATCGTGTCACTCATGGTCGTGGAATTTCTGGGTGACTTCATGGGAAATGGACGAGTCTTACTCTCTGGTTGTTTGGCCCCGTCCAAAGAGTTTGGGGTCAATCTGTGGGCTGGAAGAATTTCGTTTTTTTTTTTGTTGTTGTTGTTGTTGTTGTCGTTGTTGTTTTCTTTTTTAACCTCAGGTGTCCCACCAAATGAGGGATTCCAGAGTAGAGCCCTGGGGAGGGGCGACTGGACAATCAGAAATCTGGTTAAAAATTGGGGCCTAGGGACATGTCAAGCCCATTATGACATCTAATGGTCCAGCCACTGAAAGGACTTACTAGAGGACAGGACTCATGCTGAGGGTCACAATGCGTATGTATGCCCTCGTCGCACCCAAGAATGGGCGGGGCCTCAGGGTGAATGCTGGTTTCTCCTACACTGAACGTTGGACAACGTGCCAACCACAAGGGTTCTTGCCATGGGTAAGGAGGAGTTCTGATTTCTGCATCAGACTCACCCCTGGGCAGTGATTGGAGATAAGGTCTCGGTTCTGAAGCCTGAAAACGGAGGTAGGGAAGAGATGATGACCTAAGGCCATGGCGGGTTTTATGTGCTCAGTGTGCGGTCATCTTTCTGGGTGTTGGTCAGGAGGTCCGGGCTCAGGTTGTGTTCGACAGTGCATTAGTGCCCAGGTTAGACTATATAATTTGGGTAACGTCGAGTGCTGTGTAGGTTTATCCTCATTTAAGGTGCCTGGGCAGCTCATGAGGCAATAATTTTTTTTTCTAGAGGGCAGGCAGAGTGCTGCATTGTGGGTCCGGAAATGCCAACCTTGAGGGCTTCGGGGCCTGGAGTGTGAGGACAGAAGTCTGAGAAGACAAGCTAGACTTGGGTTTCAGGTTGAGGGCATGGCAGGTACCCCCTGCAGATCTGAACCAATATCTCATGCATCTGAAGTCAGGGCGAGGATCAGACGTTGGCTCAGGTTGGAGTTTCTGTGCATGACGGCCGCTTCATGAAGGGAGCGGAATTTCGGGGCCATTGAGGTTTTCCCACGTTGGGAGTTGTGGGATGCCCCCTTCAAGGATTCCTACTGCGGGACAATTGAGACCTGTTGGACAGCTCCAGGACATCCCATATGGATGACTCCAGAGCACCGTTCGCGGATGGATGCCTGGGAAGCCCGCCTCGCATTCCAATTGTCTCCTAGCAACAAGACAGTTTAGATCTGATGGCTCTGCCGGAGCAACCGGGGTGGCTGAGTTGAAATGGACTTTCCTGAGGATGGGTCCTAATGTGTTTTTGTGTCCATGAGGGCCTTGGAATGGGGCAGTGGCACCGGGACCCTGAAGTACTCTCCTAAGCTTTGGACATGGCTCCCATGCACAGGTTTCCTTGTGGAGACGAGATGAGTTCTGATGGGTGCCTCAGGAAAACCCCTATGCTCGTATTGGAATCAGGCTTTTGAGGACACATGCCTGTAACCCAAAGCAATGGATCCTATTATGGCCTAGGGTCCTGTCTGGTTCAATCTTCTTCTCTGGGGACATCCATCTATGGTATGAGTGGAGGTCGATTATCAGCTGGTGTCAGACAGCCCTTGTTTGTTCTGGGAGACCTACACTATTGGGATGGCCTCAGGGACTTTGGAGGTTTCTCCTAATTTGTATGATTCTGGACCATGGAATGGGCAGAATTCCCATGGATTGGTAGGCACAGTCCTAATGTGTGTCTCCAGGGGCCCAGCCTGGAGGGTGTGTGGCCCAAGACTTTGAGGACAGAAGTCTGAAAACACAAACTCAGCTTAGGTTTGGGGACGTAGTTATGGCAGGCCCGATCTACAAACCATGAGAAGAACTCTTCAGGATATGAAGAAAGTGCGAGTGTGAGGCGCTTGCTCAGGCTTTTGTCTCTGGATTTTGTATCAGCGATGGCCGTGGAATGTCGGGGAGGCCTCATGGGCCATGGACGAATCTTCCTCTCTGAGGATGTGGCCCGATTCCCAATTGCTTTTCTTCAATCTGTGGGATGGGAGGACTCATTTCAGTTTTGTTACCTCAGGTGTCCCACCAAAAGAGGAATTCCAAAGCAAACCGTGGGGAAGACTGAAGGGACAACCCGAACTATGGTTAAAAATTGGCGCCTAGGGGCATGGCAAGCCCAATATGCTATCTCTTCATCCAGCCACTGAGTGGCCTTACTTGAGGACTGGGCTCAGCCTGAGGGTCACAATGAGTGTTTGTGACCAATGTGGCCGGCGAGCATGGGCGGGGCCTCATGGGCCACACTGGTTTCAACTACACTGAACGTTGGACAACATGCCAACCACAAGGTTTCTTGCCATGGGGAAGGAGTGCTGATTTCTGCATCACCTTCAACCCTGGGCAGTGATTGGAGATAAGGTCTAGGTTCTGAAACGTGAAAACCGAGGTTGGGAAAAGATGACGACCTAAGGCCACGGCGGCTCGAAGTGCTCAGTGTGCGGCCAGCTGTCTGGGAGGGGCCAGGGGGTCCAGGCTCAGGCTGTGTCAGAAAGCGCATTAGTGCCCTGGTCAGCCTATGTATTTGGAGTACAGCCAATCTCCGTGCAGGTTGATCCTCATTTGGGGTTACTGGGTAGCCCCAGAGGACAATGTTTTTCTTATGGAGGGCGGGCAGGGTGCTGCATTGTAGATCTGGATTGCCAAACTGGAGGGCTTGTGGGCCAGTAGTGTGACGACCAAAGTCTGAGAACACATGCTAGGCTTAGGTTTCTGGTTGAGGCCATGGCAGGCACAATCTATAGACCTGAATCGAGATCTCGTGCATCTGAAGTCAGGGCGAGGATCAGACGATCGCTCAGGTTGGAGTTTCTGACCCTGATGGCCCCTTCATGAATGGGGTGGCATCACGAGGCCATGGGGGTTTTCCCACGGTGGGAGTTGTGAGAAGCTCCAAACTGCAGAGAGTCTTCTGCAGGACAATTGAGACCTGTTGCTTGGGTCCAGGACAATGATTCTGAGCAGGGTTCTAAGGATGGATGGCTGGGTAGCCCACCTCGCATTCCAATTGTCTCCTAGCAACAAGACAGGTTAGATCTCCTGGATCTGTGGGGAGCAACCGAGGACGCTGAGTTGAAATGGACACCCCTGGGGATGGGTCCTAATGTGCTTTTGTGTCTATGGAGACCTTGGAATGAAGCGGTGGCACTGGTGCCCTAAAGGGTTCTCCTAAACAGAGGCTTTGACACAACTCCAACGTGCAATTTTCCCATGTGTAGATGAGATGTTTTCTGATGGGTGCGTCAAGAAACAGCTATATGCTGTTTTGATATCCAGGCCTCTGAGGAGAGATGCCTGGAAACCAAAGCAATGGATCTGATTAGTGCCTAGGGGACTGTTCTTTCCTTTTTACCTCTGGAGTCATCTGTCTATGGGTGTGAGTGCAGGTAGGTGCTCAGTTGGGCTCAGATTGCCCCTGTTTTTCCTGGGAAGCCAGCACTATTGAGATGGATTAGGGACTTTGGAGGTTTATCCTATTAGAAGGGTTGTGGCCAATGGAATGGGCACACACAATTCCCTTGGAGAGGGCAAGTACAGTCCTGAGGTTTGGCTCCAGGAGCCTGAGCCTGTAGGTTGTGTAGGCCAGGGCTGTTTGGACAGTTGTCTGAAAACACAAACTCGGCTTATGTTTCGGGTCATAGGTATGGCAGGACTGACCTACAGACCATGAGGAGAACTCTTCTGGATTAGAAAAAAGGGAGAGTGTGAGGCTCTTGCTCAAGTTTTTGTCTCTGGATATCGTGTCACTCATGGTCGTGGAATTTCTGTGTGACTTCATGGGAAATGGACGAGTCTTACTCTCTGGTTGTTTGGCCCCGTCCAAAGAGTTTGGGGTCAATCTGTGGGCTGGAAGAATTTCGTTTTTTTGTTGTTGTTGTTGTTGTTGTTGTTGTTGTTGTTGTTGTTGTTTTCTTTTTTAACCTCAGGTGTCCCACCAAATGAGGGATTCCAGAGTAGAGCCCTGGGGAGGGGCGACTGGACAATCAGAAATCTGGTTAAAAATTGGGGCCTAGGGACATGTCAAGCCCATTATGACATCTAATGGTCCAGCCACTGAAAGGACTTACTAGAGGACAGGACTCATGCTGAGGGTCACAATGCGTATGTATGCCCTCGTCGCACGCAAGAATGGGCGGGGCCTCAGGGTGAATGCTGGATTCTCCTACACTGAACGTTGGACAACGTGCCAACCACAAGGGTTCTTGCCATGGGTAAGGAGGAGTTCTGATTTCTGCATCACACTCACCCCTGGGCAGTGATTGGAGATAAGGTCTCGGTTCTGAAGCCTGAAAACGGAGGTAGGGAAGAGATGATGACCTAAGGCCATGGCGGGTTTTATGTGCTCAGTGTGCGGTCATCTTTCTGGGTGTTGGTCAGGAGGTCCGGGCTCAGGTTGTGTTCGACAGTGCATTAGTGCCCAGGTTAGACTATATAATTTGGGTAACGTCGAGTGCTGTGTAGGTTTATCCTCATTTAAGGTGCCTGGGCAGCTCATGAGGCAATAATTTTTTTTTCTAGAGGGCAGGCAGCGTGCTGCATTGTGGGTCCGGAAATGCCAACCTTGAGGGCTTCGGGGCCTTGAGTGTGAGGACGGAAGTCTGAGAAGACAAGCTAGACTTGGGTTTCAGGTTGAGGGCATGGCAGGTACCCCCTGCAGATCTGAACCAATATCTCATGCATCTGAAGTCAGGGCGAGGATCAGACGTTGGCTCAGGTTGGAGTTTCTGTGCATGACGGCCGCTTCATGAAGGGAGCGGAATTTCGGGGCCATTGAGGTTTTCCCACGTTGGGAATTGTGGGATGCCCCCTTCAAGGATTCCTACTGCGGGACAATTGAGACCTGTTGGACAGCTCCAGGACATCCCATATGGATGACTCCAGAGCACCGTTCGCGGATGGATGCCTGGGAAGCCCGCCTCGCATTCCAATTGTCTCCTAGCAACAAGACAGTTTAGATCTGATGGCTCTGCCAGAGCAACCGGGGTGGCTGACTTGAAATGGACTTTCCTGAGGATGGGTCCTAATGTGTTTTTGTGTCCATGAGGGCCTTGGAATGGGGCAGTGGCACCGGGACCCTGAAGTACTCTCCTAAGTTTGGACATGGCTCCCATGCACAGGATTCCTTGTGGAGACGAGATGAGTTCTGATGGGTGCCTCAGGAAAACCCCTAATCTCGTATTGGAATCAGGCTTTTGAGGACACATGCCTGTAACCCAAAGCAATGGATCCTATTATGGCCTAGAGTCCTGTCTGGTTCAATCTTCTTCTCTGGGGACATCCATCTATGGTATGAGTGGAGGTCGATTATCAGCTGGTGTCAGACAGCCCTTGTTTGTTCCGAGCGACCTACACTATTGGGATGGCCTCAGGGACTTTGGAGGTTTCTCCTAATTTGTATGATTTTGGACCATGGAATGGGCAGAATTCCCATGGATTGGTAGGCACAGTCCTAATGTGTGTCTCCAGGGGCCCAGCCTGGAGGGTGTGTGGCCCAAGACTTTGAGGACAGAAGTCTGAGAACACAAACTCAGCTTAGGTTTGGGGACGTAGTTATGGCAGGCCCGATCTACAAACCATGAGAAGAACTCTTCAGGATATGAAGAAAGTGCGAGTCTGAGGCGCTTGCTCAGGCTTTTGTCTCTGGATTTTGTATCAGCGATGGCCATGGAATGGCGGGGAGGCCTAATGGGCCATGGCCGAATCTTCCTCTCTGAGGATTTGGCCCGATTCCCAATTGCTTTTCGTCAATCTGTGGGATGGGAGGTCTCCTTTCAGGTTTGTTACCTCAGGTGTCCCACCAAAAGAGGAATTCCTAAGCAAAGCCGTGGGGAATACTGAAGGGACTACCCGAACTATGGTTAAAAATTGGGGCCTAGGTGCATGGCAAGCCCAATATGCTATCTCTTCATCCAGCCACTGAGTGGCCTTACTTGAGGACTGGTCTCAGCCTGAGGGTCACAATGTGTGTTTGTGACCAATGTGGCCCGCGAGCATGGGCTGGGCCTCATGGGCCACACTTGTTCCAACTACACTGAACGTTGGACAACATGCCAACCACAAGGTTTCTTGCCATGGGGAAGGAGTTCTGATTTCTGCATCACCTTCAAACCTGCGCAGTGATTGGAGATAAGGTCTAGGTTCTGAAACCTGAAAACCGAGGTTGGGAAGGGATGACGACCTAAGGCCACGGCAGCTCGATGTGCTCAGTGTGTGGCCAGCTGTCTGGGAGGGGCCAGGGGGTCCAGGCTCAGCCTGTGTCAGAAAGGGCATTAGTGCCCTGGTCAGCCTATGTATTTGGGGTACAGCAAAGGTCGGTGCAGGTTGATCCTCATTTAGGGTTACTGGGTAGCCCCAGAGGACAATGTTTTTCTTCTGGAGGGCGGGCAGGGTGCTGCATTGTAGTTCTGGATTGCCAAACTGGAGGGCTTGTGGGCCAGTAGTCTCACGACCAAAGTCTGAGAACACAAGCTAGGCTTAGGTTTCTGGGTGAGGCCATGGCAGGCACAATGTACAGACCTGAATCGAGATCTCGTGCATCTGAAGTCAGGGCGAGGATCAGACGATCACTCAGGTTGGAGTTTCTGTCCCTGATGGCCCCTTCATGAATGAGTGGGCATCACGACGCCATGGGGGTTTTCTCACGATGGGAGTTGTGAGAAGCTCCAAACTGCAGAGAGTCTTCTGCAGGACAAATGAGACCTGTTGTTTGGGTCCAGGCCAATGATTCTGAGCAGGGTTCTAAGGATGGATGGCTGGGTAGCCCACCTCGCATTCCAATTGTCTCCCAGCAACAAGACAGGTTAGATCTCCTGGATCTGTGGGGAGCAACCGAGGACGCTTATTTGAAATGGACACCCCTGGGGATGTGTCCTAATGTGCTTTTGTGTCTATGGAGACCTTGGAATGAAGCGGTGGCACTGGGGCCCTAAAGGGTTCTTTTAAACAGAGGCTTTGACACAGCTCCAACGTGCAAGTTTCCCATGTGTAGATGAGATGTTTTCTGATGGGTGAGTCAAGAAACAGCTATGTGCTGTTTTGATATGCAGGCCTCTGAGGAGAGATTCCTGGAAACCAAAGCAATGGATCTGATTAGTGCCTAGGTGCCTGTTCTTTCCTTTTTACCTCTGGGGACATCTGCCTATGGGTCTGAGTGCTGGTAGGTGCTCAGTTGGGCTCAGATTGCCCCTATTTTTCCTGGGAAGCCACCAATATTGAGATAAATCAGGGACTTTGGAGGTTTATCCTATTAGTAGGGTTGTGGCCATTGGAATGGGCACACACAATTCCCTTGGAGAGGGCAAGTACAGTCCTCAGGTTTGGCGCCAGGGGCCTGAGCCTGTAGATTGTGTAGGCCAGGGCTGTTTGGACAGTTGTCTGAAAACACAATCTCGGCTTATGTTTTGGGTTAGGTATGGCAGGACTGACCTACAGACCATGAGGAGAACTCTTCGGTATTTGAAAGAAGGGCGAGTGTGAGGCTCCTGCTCAAGTTTTTGTCTCTGGATATCGTGCCACTCATGGTCGTGGAATTTCTGGGTGACTTCATGGGAAATGGACGAGTCTTACTCTCTGGTGGTTTGGCCCCGTCCAAAGAGTTTAGGGTCATTTTGTGGGTTGGAAGAAGTCTGTTTTGTTGTTGTTGTTGTTGTTGTTGTTGTTTTCTTTTTTAACCTCAGGTGTCCCACCAAATGAGGGATTCCAGAGTGGAACCCTGGGGAGGGGCGACTGGACAATCAGAAATCTGGTTAAAAATTGGGGCCTAGGGACATGTCAAGCCCATTATGACATCTAATGGTCCAGCCACTGAGAGGATTTACTAGAGGACAGGACTCATGCTGAGGGTCACAATGCGTATGTATGCCCTTGTCGCACGCAAGAATGGGCGGGGCCTCAGGGTGAATGCTGGTTTTTTCTACACTGAACGTTGGACAACGTGCCAACCACAAGGGTTCTTGCCATGGGTAAGGAGGATTTCTGATTTCTGCATCAGACTCACCCCTGGGCAGTGATTGGAGATAAGGTCTCGGTTCTGAAGCCTGAAAACGGAGGTAGGGAAGAGATGATGACCTAAGGCCATGACGGGTCTGATGTGCTCAGGGTGCGGTCAGCTGTCTGGGTGTTGGTCAGCAGGTCCGGGCTCAGGTTGTGTCAGACAGTGCATTAGTGCCCCGGTTAGACTATATAATTTGGGTACATTCGAGTGCCGTGTAGGTTTATCTTCATTTAAGCTGCCTGGTCAGCTCATTAGGCAATATATTTTTTCTAGAGGGCAGGCAGAGTGCTTCATTGTCGGTCCGGAATTGCCAAACTTGAGGGCTTCGGGGCCAGGAGAGTGAGGACGGAAGTCTGAGAACACAAGCTAGACTTCGGATTCAGGGTGAGGGAACGGCAGGTACCCGCTGCAGATCTGAACCAATATCTCATGCACCTGAGTCAGGGCGAGGATCCGACGTTGGCTCAGGTTGGAGTTTCTGTGCATGACAGCCCCTTCATGAAGGGAGCGGAATCTCGAGGCCATGGAGGTTTTCCACGTTGGGAGATGTGGGATGCCCCCTTCAAGGATTCCTTCTGCGGGACAATTGAGACCTGTTGGACAGCTCCAGGACATCCCATTTGGAATGACTCCAGAGCACCATTCGAGGATGGATGCCTGGGAAGTCCGCCTCGCCTTCCAATTGTCTCCTAGCAACAAGACAGTTTAGACCTAATGGATCTGCGGGAGCAACCGGGGTGGCTGAGTTGAAATGCACTTTCCAGAGGATGGGTCCTAATGTGTGTTTGTGTCCATGAGGGCCTTGGAATGGGGAGGTGGCACCGGGACCCTGAAGTATTCTCCTAAGCTTTGGCATAGCTCCCATGCACAAGTATCCTTGTGGAGACGAGATTTGTTCTGATGGGTGCCTCAGGAATTCCCCTCTGTTGGTATTGGAATCCAGGCTTTTGAGGAGACATGCCTGTAAACCAAAGCAATGGATGCGATAATGGCCTCGGGTCCTGTCTGGTTCAATCTTCTTGGTATGAGTGGAGGTAGATGAGTGGAGGTAGATGCTCAGCCGATATCAACCGCCCTTTTTTGTCCCGGGCGACCTACTCTATTGGGATGGCCTCAGGTACTTTGGAGGGTTCTCCTAATTTGTACGATTTTTGACAATGGAATGGGCAGAATTGCCATGGATTGGGTGGGGGCAGACCTAATGTGTGGCTCCAGGGGCCCCAGCCTGGAGGGAGTGTGGCCCAGGACTTTGAGGACAGAAGACTGAAAACACAAACTCAGCTTAAGTTTGGGGACGTAGATATGGCACGCCCGATCTACAAACCATGAGAAGAACTCTTCAGGATATGAAGAATGAGCGAGTCTGAGGCGCTTGCTCAGGCTTTTGTCTCTGGATTTTGTTTCAGCGATGGCCGTGGAATGTTGGAGAGATCTCATGGGCCATACACGAATCTTCCTCTCTGTGGATTTGGCCCGATCCCAATTGTTTTTCCTCAATCTGTGGGATGGGAGGACTCCGTTCAGGTTTGTTACCTCAAGTGTCCCACCAAAAGAGGAATTCCAAAGCAGAGCCCTGGGGAAGAGTGAAGGGACACCTCGAATTATGGTTAAAAATTGGGGCCTAGGGGCATGGCAAGCCCAATATGCTGTCTCTTCATATAGGCCCTGAGAGGCCTTACCTGAGGACTGGGCTCAGGCTGAGGGTCACAATGTGTGTTTGTGACCAATGTGGCCCGCAAGCACTGAACGTTGGACAACATGCCAACCCCAAGGTTTCTTGCCATGGGGAAAGAGTTCTGATTTCTGCATCATTTTCAACCCTGGGCAGTGGATGGAGATAAGGTCTAGGTTCTGGAGCCTGAAAACCGCAGTTGGGAAGAGATGACGACCTAAGGCCATGGCGGTTCCGATGTGCTCACTGTGCGGCCAGCTGTCTGGGTGGGACCAGGAGGTCCAGGCTCAGGCTGGGTCAGAAGGGGAAATAGTGCCCAGGTCAGCCTATATGTTTGGGGTACAGCTGAATGGCTTGCAGGTTGATCCTCATTTCGGGTTTCGGGGTAGCCCTGAGGGCAATGTTTTACTTCTGTAGGGCAGGCAGA
The DNA here is from genome assembly GCF_964662115.1 of Mustela nivalis. Lineage (NCBI taxonomy): Eukaryota > Metazoa > Chordata > Mammalia > Carnivora > Mustelidae > Mustela > Mustela nivalis. The sequence goes on from NW_028135133.1 coordinate 65,153, forward strand.
GTGCGGCATTGTAGTTCTGGATTGCCAAACTGGAGGGCTTGTGGGCCAGTAGTCTGAGGACGGAGTATGAGAACCCAAGCTAGGCCTAGGTTTCTGGGTGAAGATATGGCAGGCACAATCTACAGACATCAATAGAGATCTCGTGCATCTGAAGTCAGGGCAAGGATCAGACGATCGCTCAGGTTGGACTTTCTGCCCTGATGGCCCTTTCTTGAAGGGGGTTGGATCACGAGGACATGGGGGTTTTCCCACGATGGGAGTTGTGAGAAGCTCCAAACTGCAAAGATTATTCTGCAAAACAATTAAGACCTGTTGGTTGTCTCCAGGCCAACGATTCCGAGCAGGGTTCTAAGGATGGATGGCTGGGTAGCCCACCTCGCATTCCAACTGTCTCCAAGCAACAAGACAGGTTAGATCTGCTGGATGTGGGGGGCAACCGAGGAGGCTGAGTTGAAATGGACTCTCCTGTGGATGTGTCCTAATATGTTTTTGTGTCTATGGAGACATTGGAATGAAGCGGTGGCCCTGGGGCCCTGAAGGGTTCTCCTAAACAGAGGCTTTGACACAGCTCCAACGTGCATGTTTCCCATGTGTAGATGAGATTTGTTCTGATGGGTGAGTCAAGAAACAGCCATATGCTGGTATGAAATCCAGGCCTCTGAGGAGAGAAGCCTGGAAACCACAGCAATGGATCCGATTAGTGCCTAGGGGCATGTTCGTTCCTTTTTACCTCTGGGGACATCAGTCTACGGGTCTGAGTGCAGGTAGGTGCTCAGATGGGCTCAGTTTGCCCCTGTTTGTCCTGGGAAGCCACAACTATTGGGATGGCCTCAGGGACTTTCGAGGTTATCCTATTAGTATGGTTGTGGCCATTGGAATGGGCACATACAATTCCCTTGGAGAGGGCATGTATAGTCCTCAGGTTTGGCTCCAGGGCCCTGAGCCTGTAGGGTGTGTAGGCCAGAGCTGTTTGGACAGTTGTCTGAAAACACAAACTCGGCTTATGTTTTGGGTCATAGGTATGGCAGGAATGATCTACGGACCATGAGGAGAACACTTCGGGATATGAAAAAAGGGCGAGTGTGAGGCTCTTGCTCATGTTTTTGTCTCTGGATATCGTGTCACTCATGGTCGTGAAATTGCCGGGTGACTTCATGGGAAATGGACGAGTCTTACTCTCTGGGGGTTCGGTCCCGTCCAAAGAGTTTGGGGTCATTCTGGGGATGGAAGAAGTCCGTTGTTTTGTTGTTGTTGTCGATTTGTTTCATTTTTTTTTTTCAACCTCAGATGTCCCACCAAATGAGGGATTCCAGAGTAGAGCCCTGGGGTGGGGCGACTGGACAACCAGAAATCTGGTTAAAAATTGGGGACTAGGGACATGTCAAGCCCATTATGACATCTAATGATCCAGCCACTGAGAGGACTTACTAGAGGACAGGACTCACGCTGAGGTCACAATGCGTGTTTATGCTCTCGTCGCACTCAAGAATGGGCGGGGCCTCAGGGTGAATGCTGGTTTCTCCTACACTGAACGTTGGACAACATGCCAACCACAAGGTTTCTTGCCATGGCTCAGGAAGAGTTCTGATTTCTGCAAGACAGTCACCCGTGGGCAGTGATTGGAGATAAGGTCTAGGTTCTGAAGCCTGAAAACGGAGGTAGGGAAGAGATGATGACCTAAGGCCATGGTGGGTCTGATGTGCTCAGGGTGCGGTCAGCTGTCTGGTGCGGTCAGCAGGTCCGGGCTCAGGTTGTGTCAGACAGTGCATTAGTGCCCAGGTTAGACTATATAATTTGGGTACATTCGAGTGCCGTGTAGGTTTATCTTCATTTAAGCTGCCTGGTCAGCTCATTAGGCAATATATTTTTTCTAGAGGGCAGGCAGAGTGCTTCATTGTCGGTCCGGAATTGCCAACCTTGAGGGCTTCGGGGCCAGGAGAGTGAGGACGGAAGTCTGAGAACACAAGCTAGACTTCGGATTCAGGGTGAGGGCACGGCAGGTACCCCCTGCAGGTCTGAACCAATATCTCATGCATCTGAAGTCAGGGCGAGGATCCGACGTTGGCTCAGGTTGGAGTTTCTGTGCATGACGGCCCCTTCATGAAGGGAGCGGAATCTCGAGGCCATGGAGGTTTTCCACGTTGGGAGATGTGGGATGCCCCCTTCAAGGATTCCTTCTGCGGGACAATTGAGACCTGTTGGACAGCTCCAGGACATCCCATTTGGAATGACTCCAGGGCACCGTTCGAGGATGGATGCCTGGGAAGTCCGCCTCGCCTTCCAATTGTCTCCTAGCAACAAGACAGTTTAGATCTAATGGATCTGCGGGAGCAACCGGGGTGGCTGAGTTGAAATGCACTTTCCAGAGGATGGGTCCTAATGTGTGTTTGTGTCCATGAGGGCCTTGGAATGGGGAGGTGGCACCGGGACCCTGAAGTATTCTCCTAAGCTTTGGCATAGCTCCCATGCACAAGTTTCCTTGTGGAGACGAGATTTGTTCTGATGGGTGCCTCAGGAAATCCCCTCTGCTTGTATTGGAATCCAGGCTTTTGAGGAGACATGCCTGTAAACCAAAGCAATGGATCCGATAATGGCCTCGGGTCCTGTCTGGTTCAATCTTCTTAGTATGAGTGGAGGTAGATGAGTGGAGGTAGATGCTCAGCCAGTATCAACCGCCCATTTTTTGTCCCGGGCGACCTACACTATTGGGATGGCCTCAGGGACTTTGGAGGGTTCTCCTAATTTGTACGATTTTTGACAATGGAATGGGCCGAATTCCCATGGATTGGGTGGGGGCAGTCCTAATGTGTGGCTCCAGGGGCCCCAGCCTGGAGGGAGTGTGGCCCAGGACTTTGAGGACAGAAGACTGAAAACACAAACTCAGCTTAAGTTTGGGGACGTAGGTATGGCACGCCCGATCTACAAACCATGAGAAGAACTCTTCAGGATATGAAGAATGAGCGAGTCTGAGGCGCTTGCTCAGGCTTTTGTCTCTGGATTTTGTTTCAGCGATGGCCGTGGAATGTTGGGGAGTTCTCATGGGCCATGGACGAATCTTCCTCTCTGTGGATTTGGCCCGATCCCAATTGCTTTTCGTCAATCTGTGGGATGGGAGGACTCCGTTCAGGTTTGTTACATCAGGTGTCCCACCAAAAGAGGAATTCCAAAGCAGAGCCCTGGGGAAGAGTGAAGGGACACCCCGAACTATGGTTAAAAATTGGGGCCAAGGGGCATGGCAAGCCCAATATGCTGTCTCTTCATATAGGCCCTGAGAGGCCTTACCTGAGGACTGGGCTCAGGCTGAGGTTCACAATGTGTGTTTGTGACCAATGTGGCCCGCAATCATGGGCTGGGCCTCATGGGCCACGCTTGTTTCAACTACACTGAACGTTGGACAACATGCGAAGCACAAGGTTTCTTGCCATGGGGAAAGAGTTCTGATTTCTGCATCATTTTCAACCCTGGGCAGTGGTTGGAGATAAGGTCTAGGTTCTAAAGCCTGAAAACCGCAGTTGGGAAGAGATGACGACCAAAGGCCATGGCGGGTCCGATGTGCTCAGTGTGCGGCCAGCTGTCTGGGTGGGACCAGGAGGTCCAGGCTCAGGCTGGGTCAGAAGGGGAAATAGTGCCCAGGTCAGCCTATATGTTTGGGGTACAGCCGATTGGCGTGCAGGTTGATCCTCATTTGGGGTTTCGGGGTAGCCCTGAGGGCAATGTTTTACTTCTGTAGGGCAGGCAGTGTGCGGAATTGTAGTTCTGGATTGCCAAACTGGAGGGCTTGTGGGCCAGTAGTCTGAAGACGGAGTCTGAGAACCCAAGCTAGGCCTAGGTTTCTGGGTGAGGATATGGCAGGCACAATCTACAGACCTCAATAGAGATCTCGTGCATCTGAAGTCAGGGCAAGGATCAGACGATCGCTCAGGTTGGACTTTCTGCCCTGATGGCCCTTTCTTGAAGGGGGTTGGATCACGAGGACATGGGGGTTTTCCCACGATGGGAGTTGTGAGAAGCTCCAAACTGCAAAGATTCTTCTGCAGGACAATTGAGACCAGTTGGTTGGCTCCAGGCCAACGATTCCGAGCAGGGTTCTAAGGATGGATGGCTGGGTAGCCCACCTCGCATTCCAATTGTCTCCAAGCAACAAGACAGGTTAGATCTGCTGGATGTGGGGGCCAACCGAGGAGGCTGAGTTGAAATGGACTCTCCTGTGGATGTGTCCTAATATGTTTTTGTGTCTATGGAGACCTTGGAATGAAGCGGTGGCCCTGGGGCCCTGAAGGGTTCTCCTAAACAGAGGCTTTCACACAGCTCCAACGTGCATGTTTCCCATGTGTAGATGAGATTTGTTCTGATGGGTGAGTCAAGAAACAGCCATATGCTGGTATTGAAATCCAGGCCTCTTAGGAGAGATGCCTGGAAAGCAAAGCAATGGATCCGATTAGTGCCTAGGGGCCTGTTCGTTCCTTTTTACTTCTGGGGACATCAGTCTACGTGTCTGAGTGCAGGTAGGTGCTCAGATGGGCTCAGATTGCCCCCTGTTTGTCCTGGGAAGCCACAACTATTGGGATGGCCTCAGGGACTTTGGAGGTTATCCTATTAGTAGGCTTGTGGATATTGGAATGGGCACATACAATTCCCTTGGAGAGGGCAAGTATAGTCCTCAGGTTTGGCTCCAGGGCCCTGAGCCTGTAGGGTGTGTAGGCCAGGGCTGTTTAGACAGTTGTCTGAAATCACAAACTCGGCTTATGTTTTGGGTCATAGGTATGGCAGGACTGATCTACAGACCATGAGGAGAACACTTCGGGATATGAAAAAAGGGCGAGTGTGAGGCTCTTGCTCAAGTTTTTGTCTCTGGATATCGTGTCACTCATGGTCGTGAAATTGCCGGGTGACTTCATGGGAAATGGACGAGTCTTACTCTCTGGGGGTTCGGTCCCGTCCAAAAAGTTTGGGGTCATTCCGGGGATGGAAGAAGTCCGTTTTTTTGTTGTTGTTGTCGATTTGTTTCATTTTTTTTTTTTTCAACCTCAGATGTCCCACCAAATGAGGGATTCCAGAGTAGAGCCCTGGGGTGGGGCGACTGGACAACCAGAAATCTGGTTAAAAATTGGGGACTAGGGACATGTCAAGCCCATTATGACATCTAATGGTCCAGCCACTGAGAGGACTTACTAGAGGACAGGACTCACGCTGAGGTCACAATGCGTGTTTATGCTCTCGTCACACTCAAGAATGGGCGGGGCCTCAGGGTGAATGCTGTTTTCTCCTACACTGAACGTTGGACAACATGCCAACCACAAGGTTTCTTGCCATGGGTCAGGAAGAGTTCTGATTTCTGCATCACAGTCACCCGTGGGCAGTGATTGGAGATAAGGTCTAGGTTCTGAAGCCTGAAAACGGAGGTAGGGAAGAGATGATGACCTAAGGCCATGGCGGGTCTGATGTGCTCAGGGTGTGGTCAGCTGTCTGGGTGTTGGTCAGCAGGTCCGGGCTCAGGTTGTGTCAGACAGTGCATTAGTGCCATGGTTAGACTATATAATTTGGGTACATTCGAGTGCCGTGTAGGTTTATCTTCATTTAAGCTGCCTGGTCAGCTCATTAGGCAATATATTTTTTCTAGAGGGCAGGCAGAGTGCTTCATTTTCGGTCTGGAATTGCAAAACTTGAGGGCTTCGGGGCCAGGAGAGTGAGGACGGAAGTCTGAGAACACAGCTAGACTTCGGATTCAGGGTGAGGGCACGGCAGGTACCCCCTGCAGATCTGAACCAATATCTCATGCATCTGAAATCAGGGCGAGGATCCCACGTTGGCTCAGGTTGGAGTTTCTGTGCATGACGGCCCCTTCATGAAGGGAGTGAAATCTCGAGGCCATGGAGGTTTTCCACGTTGGGAGATGTGGGATGCCCCCTTCAAGGATTCCTTCTGCGGGACAATTGAGACCTGTTGGACAGCTCCAGGACATCCCATATGGAATGACTCCAGAGCACCATTCGAGGATGGATGCCTGGGAAGTCCGCCTCGCCTTCCAATTGTCTCCTAGCAACAAGAGAGTTTAGATCTAATGGATCTGCGGGAGCAACCGGGGTGGCTGAGTTGAAATGCACTTTCCAGAGGATGGGTCGTAATGTGTGTTTGTGTCCATTAGGGCCTTGGAATGGGGAGGTGGCACCGGGACCCTGAAGTATTCTCCTAAGCTTTGGCATAGCTCCCATGCAAAAGTTTCCTTGTGGAGACGAGATTTGTTCTGATGGGTGCCTCAGGAAATCCCCTCTGCTGGTATTGGAATCCAGGCTTTTGAGGAGACGTGCCTGTAAACCAAAGCAAGGGATCCGATAATGGCCTCGGGTCCTGTCTGGTTCAATCTTCTTCCTATGAGTGGAGGTAGATGAGTGGAAGTAGATGCTCAGCCGGTATCAACCGCCCTTTTTTGTCTTGGGCGACCTACACTATTGGGATGGCCTCAAAGACTTTGGAGGGTTCTCCTAATTTGTACGATTTTTGACAATGGAATGGGCAGAATTCCCATGGATTGGGTGGGGGCAGTCCTAATATGTGGCTCCAGGGGCCCCAGCCTGGAGGGAGTGTGTCCCAGGACTTTGAGGACAGAAGACTGAAAACACAAACTCAGCTTAAGTTTGGGGACGTAGGTATGGCACGCCCGATCTACAAACCATGAGAAGAACTCTTCAGGATATGAAGAATGAGCGAGTCTGAGGCGCTTGCTCAGGCTTTTGTCTCTGGATTTTGTTTCAGCGATGGCCGTGGAATGTTGGGGAGGTCTCATGGGGCATGGACGAATCTCCCTCTCTGTGGATTTGGCCCGATCCCAATTGTTTTTCGTCAATCTGTGGGATGGGAGGACTCCTTTCAGGTTTGTTACCTCTGGTGTCCCACCAAAAGAGGAATTCCAAAGCAGAGCCCTGGGGAAGAGTGAAGGGACAACCCGAACTATGGTTAAAAATTGGGGCCTAGGGGCATGGCAAGCCCAATATGCTGTCTCTTCATATAGGCCCTGAGAGGCCTTACCTGAGGACTGGGCTCAGGCTGAGAATCACAATGTGTGTTTGTGACCAATGTGGCCCGCAAGCATGGGCTGGGCCTCATGGGCCACGCTAGTTTCAACTACACTGAACGTTGGACAACATGCCAACCACAAGGTTTCTTACCATGGGGAAAGAGTTCTGATTTCTGCATCATTTTAAACCCTGGGCAGTTTTTGGAGATAAGGTCTAGATTCTGGAGCCTGAAAACCGCAGTTGGGAAGAGATGACGACCTAAGGCCATGGCGGGTCCGATGTGCTCAATGTGAGGCCAGCTGTCTGGGTGGGACCAGGAGTTCCAGGCTCAGGTTGGGTCAGAAGGGGAAATAGTGCCCAGGTCAGCCTATATGTTTGTGGTACAGCCGATTGGCGTGCAGGTTGATCCCCATTTGGGGTTTCGGGGTAGCCCTGAGGGCAATGTTTTACTTCTGTAGGGCAGGCAGAGTGCGGCATTGTAGTTCTGGATTGCCAAACTGGAGGGCGTGTGGGCCAGTAGTCTGAGGACGGAGTCTGAGAACCCAAGCTAGGCCTAGGTTTCTGGGTGAGGATATGGCAGGCACAATCTACAGAACTCAATAGAGATCTCTGCATCTGAAGTCAGGGCAATGATCAGACGATCGCTCCGGTTGGACTTTCTACCCTGATGGCCCTTTCTTGAAGGGGGTTGGATCACGAGGACATGGGGGTTTTCCCACGATGGGAGTTGTGAGAAGCTCCAAACTGCAAAGATTCTTCTGCAGGACAATTGAGACCAGTTGGTTGGCTCCAGGCCAACGATTCCGAGCAGGGTTCTAAGGATGGATGGCTGGGTAGCCCACCTCGCATTCCAATTGTCTCCAAGCAACAAGACAGGTTAGATCTGCTGGATGTGGGGGGCAACCGAGGAGGCTGAGTTGAAATGGACTCTCCTGTGGATGTGTCCTAATATGTTTTTGTGTCTATGGAGACCTTGGAATGAAGCGGTGGCCCTGGGGCCCTGAAGGGTTCTCCTAAACAGAGGCTTTGACACAGCTCCAACGTGGAAGTTTCCCATGTGTAGATGAGATTTGTTCTGATGGGTGAGTCAAGAAACAGCCATATGCTGGTATTGAAATCCAGGCCTCTGAGGAGAGATGCCTGGAAACCAAAGCAATGGATCCGATTAGTGCCTAGGGGCCTGTTCGTTCCTTTTTACCTCTGGGGACATCAGTCTACGGGTCTGAGTGAAGGTAGGTGCTCAGATGGGCTCAGATTGCCCCTGTTTGTCCTGGGAAGCCACAACAATTGGGATGGCCTCAGGGACTTTGGAGGTTATCCTATTAGTAGGGTTGTGGCCATTGGAATGGGCACATACAATTCCCTTGGAGAGGGCAAGTACGGTCCTCAGGTTTGGCTCCAGGGCCCTGAGCATGTAGGGTGTGTAGGCCAGAGGTGTTTGGACAGTTGTCTGAAAACACAAACTCGGCTTATGTTTTGGGTCATAGGTATGGCAGGACTGATCTACAGACCATGAGGAGAACACTTCGGGATATGAAAAAAGGGCGAGTGTGAGGCTCTTGCTCAAGTTTTTGTCTCTGGATATCGTGTCACTCATGGTCGTGAAATTGCCGGGTGACTTCATGGGAAATGGACGAGTCTTACTCTCTGGGGGTTCGGTCCCGTCCAAAGAGTTTGGGGTCATTCTGGGGATGGAAGAAGTCCGTTTTTTTGTTGTACTTGTCGATTTGTTTCATTTTGTTTTTCAACCTCAGATGTCCCACCAATTGAGGGATTCCAGAGTAGAGTCCTGGGGTGGGGCGACTGGACAACCAGAAATCTGGTTAAAAATTGGGGACTAGGGACATGTCAAGCCCATTATGACATCTAATGGTCCAGCCACTGAGAGGACTTACTAGAGGAGAGGACTCACGCTGAGGTCACAATGCGTGTTTATGCTCTCGTCGCACTCAAGAATGGGCGGGGCCTCAGGGTGAATGCTGTTTTCTCCTACACTGAACGTTGGACAACATGCCAACCACAAGGTTTCTTGCCATGGGTCAGGAAGAGTTCTGATTTCTGCATCACAGTCTCCCGTGGGCAGGGATTGGAGATAAGGTCTAGGTTCTGAAGCCTGAAAACTGAGGTAGGGAAGAGATGATGACCTAAGGCCATGGCGGGTCTGATGTGCTCAGGGTGCGGTCAGCTGTCTGGGTGTTGGTCAGCAGGTCCGGGCTCAGGTTGTGTCAGACAGTGCATTAGTGCCCAGGTTAGACTATATAATTTGGGTACATTCGAGTGCCGTGTAGGTTTATCTTCATTTAAGCTGCCTGGTCAGCTCATTAGGCAATATATTTTTTTTAGAGGGCAGGCAGAGTGCTTCATTGTCGGTCCGGAATTGCCAAACTTGAGGGATTCAGGGCCAGGAGAGTGAGGACGGATGTCTGAGAACTCAAGCTAGACTCTGGATTCAGGGTGAGGGCACGGCAGGTACCCCCTGCAGATCTGAACCAATATCTCATGCATCTGAAGTCAGGGCGAGGATCCGACGTTGGCTCAGGTTGGAGTTTCTGTGCATGACGGCCCCTTCATTAAGGGAGTGGAATCTCGAGGCCATGGAGGTTTTCCACGTTGGGAGATGTGGGATGCCCCCTTCAAGGATTCCTTCTGCGGGACAATTGAGACCTTTTGGACAGCTCCAGGACATCCCATATGGAATGACTCCAGAGCACCGTTCGAGGATGGATGCCTGGGAAGTATGCCTCGCCTTCCAATTGTCTCCTAGCAACAAGACAGTTTAGATATAATGGATCTGCGGGAGCAACCGGGGTGGCTGAGTTGAAATGCACTTTCCAGAGGATGGGTCCTAATGTGTGTTTGTGTCCATGAGGGCCTTGGAATGGGGAGGTGGCACCGGGGCCCTGAAGTATTCTCCTAAGCTTTGGCATAGCTCCCATGCAAAAGTTTCCTTGTGGAGACGAGATTTGTTCTGATGGGTGCCTCAGGAAATCCCCTCTGCTGGTATTGGAATCCAGGCTTTTGAGGAGACATGCCTGTAAACCAAAGCAATGGATCCGATAATGGCCTCGGGTCCTGTCTGGTTCAATCTTCTTGGTATGAGTGGAGGTAGAAGAGTGGAAGTAGATGCTCAGCCGGTATCAACCGCCCTTTTTTGTCCCGGGCGACCTACACTATTGGGATGGCCTCAAAGACTTTGGAGGGTTCTCCTAATTTGTACGATTTTTGACAATGGAATGGGCAGAATTCCCATGGATTGGGTGGGGGCAGTCCTAATGTGTGACTCCAGGGGCCCCAACCTGGAGGGAGTGTGGCCCAGGACTTTGAGGACAGAAGAATGAAAACACAAACTCAGCTTAAGTTTGGGGACGTAGGTATGGCACGCCCGATCTACAAACCATGAGAAGAACTCTTCAGGATATGAAGAATGAGCGAGTCTGAGGCGCTTGCTCAGGCTTTTGTCTCTGGATTTTGTTTCAGCGATGGCTGTGGAATGTTGGGGAGGTCTCATGGGCCATGGACGAATCTCCCTCTCTGTGGATTTGGCCCGATCCCAATTGTTTTTCGTCAATCTGTGGGATGGGAGGACTCCTTTCAGGTTTGTTACCTCAGGTGTCCCACCAAAAGAGGAATTCCAAAGCAGAGCCCTGGGGAAGAGTGAAGGGACAATCCGAACTATGGTTAAAAATTGGGGACTAGGGGCATGGCAAGCCCAATATGCTGTCTCTTCATATAGGCCCTGAGAGGCCTTACCTGAGGACTGGGCTCAGGCTGAGGGTCACAATGTGTGTTTGTGACCAATGTGGCCCGCAAGCATGGGCTGGGCCTCATGGGCCACGCTAGTTTCAACTACACTGAACGTTGGACAACATGCCAACCACAAGGTTTCTTGCCATGGGTAAAGAGTTCTGATTTCTGCATCATTTTAAACCCTGGGCAGTTTATGGAGATAAGGTCTAGATTCTGGAGCCTGAAAACCGCAGTTGGGAAGAGATGACGAACTAAGGCCATGGCGGATCCGATGTGCTCAGTGTGAGGCCAGCTGTCTGGGTGGGACCAGGAGTTCCAGGCTCAGGCTGGGTCAGAAGGGGAAATATTGCCCAGGTCAGCCTATATGTTTGGGGTACAGCCGATTGGCGTGCACGTTGATCCCCATTTGGGGTTTCAGGGTAGCCCTGAGGGCAATGTTTTACTTCTGTAGGGCAGGCAGAGTGCGGCATTGTAGTTCTGGATTGCCAAACTGGAGGGCTTGTGGGCCAGTAGTCTGAGGACGGAGTCTGAGAACCCAAGCTAGGCCTAGGTTTCTGGGTGAGGATATGGCAGGCACAATCTACAGACCTCAATAGAGATCTCGTGCATCTGAAGTCAGGGCAAGGATCAGACGATCGCTCAGGTTGGACTTTCTGCCCTGATGGCCCTTTCTTGAAGGGGGTTGGATCACGAGGACATGGGGGTTTTCCCACGATGGGAGTTGTGAGAAGCTCCAAACTGCAAAGATTCTTCTGCAGGACAATTGAGACCAGTTGGTTGGCTCCAGGCCAACGATTCCGAGCAGGGTTCTAAGGATGGATGGCTGGGTAGCCCACCTCGCATTCCAATTGTCTCCAAGCAACAAGACAGGTTAGATCTGCTGGATGTGGGGGGCAACCGAGGAGGCTGAGTTGAAATGGACTCTCCTGTGGATGTGTCCTAATATGTTTTTGTGTCTATGGAGACCTTGGAATGAAGCGGTGGCCCTGGGGCCCTGAAGGGTTCTCCTAAACAGAGGCTTTGACACAGCTCCAACGTGGAAGTTTCCCATGTGTAGATGAGATTTGTTCTGATGGGTGAGTCAAGAAACAGCCATATGCTGGTATTGAAATCCAGGCCTCTGAGGAGAGATGCCTGGAAACCAAAGCAATGGATCCGATTAGTGCCTAGGGGCCTGTTCGTTCCTTTTTACCTCTGGGGACATCAGTCTACGGGTCTGAGTAAAGGTAGGTGCTCAGATGGGCTCAGATTGCCCCTGTTTGTCCTGGGAAGCCACAACAATTGGGATGGCCTCAGGGACTTTGGAGGTTATCCTATTAGTAGGGTTGTGGCCATTGGAATGGGCACATACAATTCCCTTGGAGAAGGCAAGTACGGTCCTCAGGTTTGGCTCCAGGGCCCTGAGCATGTAGGGTGTGTAGGCCAGAGGTGTTTGGACAGTTGTCTGAAAACACAAACTCGGCTTATGTTTTGGGTCATATATGGCAGGACTGATCTACAGACCATGAGGAGAACACTTCGGGATATGAAAAAAGGGCGAGTGTGAGGCTCTTGCTCAAGTTTTTGTCTCTGGATATCGTGTCACTAATGGTCGTGAAATTGCCGGGTGACTTCATGGGAAATGGACGAGTCTTACTCTCTGGGGGTTCGGTCCCGTCCAAAGAGTTTGGGGTCATTCTGGGGATGGAAGAAGTCCGTTTTTTTGTTGTTGTTGTCGATTTGTTTCATTTTGTTTTTCAACCTCAGATGTCCCACCAATTGAGGGATTCCAGAGTAGAGCCCTGGGGTGGGGCGACTGGACAACCAGAAATCTGGTTAAAAATTGGGGACTAGGGACATGTCAAGCCCATTATGACATCTAATGGTCCAGCCACTGAGAGGACTTACTAGAGGACAGGATTCACGCTGAGGTCACAATGCGTGTTTATGCTCTCGTCGCACTCAAGAATGGGCGGGGCCTCAGGGTGAATGCTGTTTTCTCCTACATTGAACGTTGGACAACATGCCAACCACAAGGTTTCTTGCCATGGGTCAGGAAGAGTTCTGATTTCTGCATCACAGTCACCCGTGGGCAGTGATTGGAGATAAGGTCTAGGTTCTGAAGCCTGAAAACTGAGGTAGGGAAGAGATGATGACCTAAGGCCAGGGCGGGTCTGATGTGCTCAGGGTGCGGTCAGCTGTCTGGGTGTTGTTCAGCAGGTCCGGGCTCAGGTTGTGTCAGACAGTGCATTAGTGCCCAGGTTAGACTATATAATTTGGGTACATTCGAGTGCCGTGAAGGTTTATCTTCATTTAAGCTGTCTGGTCAGCTCATTAGGCAATATGTTTTTTTTAGAGGGCAGGCAGAGTGCTTCATTGTCGGTCCGGAATTGCCAAACTTGAGGGCTTCAGGGCCAGGAGAGTGAGGACGGATGTCTGAGAACACAAGCTAGACTTTGGATTCAGGGTGAGGGCACGGCAGTTACGCCCTGCAGATCTGAACCAATATCTCATGCATCTGAAGGCATGGCGAGGATCCCACGTTGGCTCAGGTTGGAGTTTCTGTGCATGACGGCCCCTTCATGAAGGGAGCGGAATCTCGAGGCCATGGAGGTATTCCACGTTGGGAGATGTGGGATGCCCCCTTCAAGGATTCCTTCTGCGGGACAATTGAGACCTGTTGGACAGCTCCAGGACATCCCATTTGGAATGACTCCAGGGCACCGTTCGAGGATGGATGCCTGGGAAGTCCGCCTCGCCTTCCAATTGTCTCCTAGCAACAACACAGTTTAGATCTAATGGATCTGCGGGAGCAACCGGGGTGGCTGAGTTGAAATGCACTTTCCAGAGGATGGGTCCTAATGTGTGTTTGTGTCCATGAGGGCCTTGGAATGGGGAGGTGGCACCGGGACCCTGAAGTATTCTCCTAAGCTTTGGCATAGCTCCCATGCACAAGTTTCCTTGTGGAGACGAGATTTGTTCTGATGGGTGCCTCAGGAAATCCCCTCTGCTGGTATTGGAATCCAGGCTTTTGAGGAGACATGCCTGTAAACCAAAGCAATGGATGCGATAATGGCCTCGGGTCCTGTCTGGTTCAATCTTCTTGGTATGAGTGAGGTAGATGAGTGGAGGTAGATGCTCAGCCGGTATCAACCGCCCTTTTTTGTCCCGGGCGACCTACACTATTGGGATGGCCTCAGGGACTTTGGAGGGTTCTCCTAATTTGTACGATTTTTGACAATGGAATGGGCAGAATTGCAATGGATTGGGTGGGGGCAGTCCTAATGTGTGGTTCCAGGGGCGCCAGCCTGAAGGGAGTGTGGCCCAGGACTTTGAGGACAGAAGAATGAAAACACAAACTCAGCTTAAGTTTGGGGACATAGGTATGGCACGCCCGATCTACAAACCATGAGAAGAACTCTTCAGGATATGAAGAATGAGCGAGTCTGAGAAGCTTGCTCAGGCTTTTATATCTGGATTTTGTTTCAGCGATGGCCCTGGAATGTTGGGGAGGTCTCATGGGCCATGGACGAATCTCCCTCTCTGTGGATTTGGCCCGATCCCAATTGTTTTTCGTCAATCTGTGGGATGGGAGGACTCCTTTCAGGTTTGTTACCTCTGGTGTCCCACCAAAAGAGGAATTCCAAAGCAGAGCCCTGGGGAAGAGTGAAGGGACACCCCGAACTATGGTTAAAAATTGGGGCCTAGGGTCATGGCAAGCCCAATATGCTGTCTCTTCATATAGGCCCTGAGAGGCCTTACCTGAGGACTGCGCTCAGGCTGAGGGTCACAATGTGTGTTTGTGACCAATGTGGCCCGCAAGCATGGGCTGGGCCTCATGGGCCACGCTTGTTTCAACTACACTGAACATTGGACAACATGCCAAGCACAAGGTTTCTTGCCATGGGGAAAGAGATCTGATTTCTGCTTCATTTTCAACCCTGGGCAGTGGTTGGAGATAAGGTCTAGGTTCTGGAGCCTGAAAACCGCAGTTCGGAAGAGATGATGACCTAAGGCCATGGCGGGTCCGATGTGCTAAGTGGGCGGCCAGATGTCTGGGTGGGACCAGGAGGTCCAGGCTCAGGCTGGGTCAGAAGGGGAAATAGTGCCCAGGTCAGCCTATATGTTTGGGGTACAGCCGAATGGCGTGCAGGTGGATCCCCATTTGGGGTTTAGGGGTAGCCCTGAGGGCAATGTTTTACTTCTGTAGGGCAAGCAGAGTGCGGCATTGTAGTTCTGGATTGCCAAACTGGAGGGCTTGTGGGCCAGTAGTCTGAGGACGGAGTCTGAGAACCCAAGCTAGGCCTAGGTTTCTGGGTGAGGATATGGCAGGCACAATCTACAGACCTCAATAGAGATCTCGTGCATCTGAAGTCAGGGCAAGGATCAGACGATCGCTCAGGTTGGACTTTCTGCCCTGATGGCCCTTTCTTGAAGGGGGTTGGATCACGAGGACATGGGGGTTTTCCCACGATGGGAGTTGTGAGAAGCTCCAAACTGCAAAGATTCTTCTGCAGGACAATTGAGACCAGTTGGTTGGCTCCAGGCCAACGATTCCGAGCAGGGTTCTAAGGATGGATGGCTGGGTAGCCCACCTCGCATTCCAATTGTCTCCAAGCAACAAGACAGGTTAGATCTGCTGGATGTGGGGGGCAACCGAGGAGGCTGAGTTGAAATGGACTCTCCTGTGGATGTGTCCTAATATGTTTTTGTGTCTATGGAGACCTTGGAATGAAGCGGTGGCCCTGGGGCCCTGAAGGGTTCTCCTAAACAGAGGCTTTGACACAGCTCCAACGTGGAAGTTTCCCATGTGTAGATGAGATTTGTTCTGATGGGTGAGTCAAGAAACAGCCATATGCTGGTATTGAAATCCAGGCCTCTGAGGAGAGATGCCTGGAAACCAAAGCAATGGATCCGATTAGTGCCTAGGGGCCTGTTCGTTCCTTTTTACCTCTGGGGACATCAGTCTACGGGTCTGAGTAAAGGTAGGTGCTCAGATGGGCTCAGATTGCCCCTGTTTGTCCTGGGAAGCCACAACAATTGGGATGGCCTCAGGGACTTTGGAGGTTATCCTATTAGTAGGGTTGTGGCCATTGGAATGGGCACATACAATTCCCTTGGAGAAGGCAAGTACGGTCCTCAGGTTTGGCTCCAGGGCCCTGAGCATGTAGGGTGTGTAGGCCAGAGGTGTTTGGACAGTTGTCTGAAAACACAAACTCGGCTTATGTTTTGGGTCATATATGGCAGGACTGATCTACAGACCATGAGGAGAACACTTCGGGATATGAAAAAAGGGCGAGTGTGAGGCTCTTGCTCAAGTTTTTGTCTCTGGATATCGTGTCACTAATGGTCGTGAAATTGCCGGGTGACTTCATGGGAAATGGACGAGTCTTACTCTCTGGGGGTTCGGTCCCGTCCAAAGAGTTTGGGGTCATTCTGGGGATGGAAGAAGTCCGTTTTTTTGTTGTTGTTGTCGATTTGTTTCATTTTGTTTTTCAACCTCAGATGTCCCACCAATTGAGGGATTCCAGAGTAGAGCCCTGGGGTGGGGCGACTGGACAACCAGAAATCTGGTTAAAAATTGGGGACTAGGGACATGTCAAGCCCATTATGACATCTAATGGTCCAGCCACTGAGAGGACTTACTAGAGGACAGGATTCACGCTGAGGTCACAATGCGTGTTTATGCTCTCGTCGCACTCAAGAATGGGCGGGGCCTCAGGGTGAATGCTGTTTTCTCCTACATTGAACGTTGGACAACATGCCAACCACAAGGTTTCTTGCCATGGGTCAGGAAGAGTTCTGATTTCTGCATCACAGTCACCCGTGGGCAGTGATTGGAGATAAGGTCTAGGTTCTGAAGCCTGAAAACTGAGGTAGGGAAGAGATGATGACCTAAGGCCATGGCGGGTCTGATGTGCTCAGGGTGCGGTCAGCTGTCTGGGTGTTGTTCAGCAGGTCCGGGCTCAGGTTGTGTCAGACAGTGCATTAGTGCCCAGGTTAGACTATATAATTTGGGTACATTCGAGTGCCGTGAAGGTTTATCTTCATTTAAGCTGTCTGGTCAGCTCATTAGGCAATATGTTTTTTTTAGAGGGCAGGCAGAGTGCTTCATTGTCGGTCCGGAATTGCCAAACTTGAGGGCTTCAGGGCCAGGAGAGTGAGGACGGATGTCTGAGAACACAAGCTAGACTTTGGATTCAGGGTGAGGGCACGGCAGTTACGCCCTGCAGATCTGAACCAATATCTCATGCATCTGAAGGCATGGCGAGGATCCCACGTTGGCTCAGGTTGGAGTTTCTGTGCATGACGGCCCCTTCATGAAGGGAGCGGAATCTCGAGGCCATGGAGGTATTCCACGTTGGGAGATGTGGGATGCCCCCTTCAAGGATTCCTTCTGCGGGACAATTGAGACCTGTTGGACAGCTCCAGGACATCCCATTTGGAATGACTCCAGGGCACCGTTCGAGGATGGATGCCTGGGAAGTCCGCCTCGCCTTCCAATTGTCTCCTAGCAACAACACAGTTTAGATCTAATGGATCTGCGGGAGCAACCGGGGTGGCTGAGTTGAAATGCACTTTCCAGAGGATGGGTCCTAATGTGTGTTTGTGTCCATGAGGGCCTTGGAATGGGGAGGTGGCACCGGGACCCTGAAGTATTCTCCTAAGCTTTGGCATAGCTCCCATGCACAAGTTTCCTTGTGGAGACGAGATTTGTTCTGATGGGTGCCTCAGGAAATCCCCTCTGCTGGTATTGGAATCCAGGCTTTTGAGGAGACATGCCTGTAAACCAAAGCAATGGATGCGATAATGGCCTCGGGTCCTGTCTGGTTCAATCTTCTTGGTATGAGTGAGGTAGATGAGTGGAGGTAGATGCTCAGCCGGTATCAACCGCCCTTTTTTGTCCCGGGCGACCTACACTATTGGGATGGCCTCAGGGACTTTGGAGGGTTCTCCTAATTTGTACGATTTTTGACAATGGAATGGGCAGAATTGCAATGGATTGGGTGGGGGCAGTCCTAATGTGTGGTTCCAGGGGCGCCAGCCTGAAGGGAGTGTGGCCCAGGACTTTGAGGACAGAAGAATGAAAACACAAACTCAGCTTAAGTTTGGGGACATAGGTATGGCACGCCCGATCTACAAACCATGAGAAGAACTCTTCAGGATATGAAGAATGAGCGAGTCTGAGAAGCTTGCTCAGGCTTTTATATCTGGATTTTGTTTCAGCGATGGCCCTGGAATGTTGGGGAGGTCTCATGGGCCATGGACGAATCTCCCTCTCTGTGGATTTGGCCCGATCCCAATTGTTTTTCGTCAATCTGTGGGATGGGAGGACTCCTTTCAGGTTTGTTACCTCTGGTGTCCCACCAAAAGAGGAATTCCAAAGCAGAGCCCTGGGGAAGAGTGAAGGGACACCCCGAACTATGGTTAAAAATTGGGGCCTAGGGTCATGGCAAGCCCAATATGCTGTCTCTTCATATAGGCCCTGAGAGGCCTTACCTGAGGACTGCGCTCAGGCTGAGGGTCACAATGTGTGTTTGTGACCAATGTGGCCCGCAAGCATGGGCTGGGCCTCATGGGCCACGCTTGTTTCAACTACACTGAACATTGGACAACATGCCAAGCACAAGGTTTCTTGCCATGGGGAAAGAGATCTGATTTCTGCTTCATTTTCAACCCTGGGCAGTGGTTGGAGATAAGGTCTAGGTTCTGGAGCCTGAAAACCGCAGTTCGGAAGAGATGATGACCTAAGGCCATGGCGGGTCCGATGTGCTAAGTGGGCGGCCAGATGTCTGGGTGGGACCAGGAGGTCCAGGCTCAGGCTGGGTCAGAAGGGGAAATAGTGCCCAGGTCAGCCTATATGTTTGGGGTACAGCCGAATGGCGTGCAGGTGGATCCCCATTTGGGGTTTAGGGGTAGCCCTGAGGGCAATGTTTTACTTCTGTAGGGCAAGCAGAGTGCGGCATTGTAGTTCTGGATTGCCAAACTGGAGGGCTTGTGGGCCAGTAGTCTGAGGACAGAGTCTGAGAACCCAAGCTAGGCCTAGGTTTCTGGGTGAGCATATGGCAGGCACAATCTACAGACCTCAATAGAGATCTCGTGCATCTGAAGTCAGGGCAAGGATCAGACGATCGCTCAGGTTGGACTTTCTGCCCTGATGGCCCTTTCTTGAAGGGGGTTGGATCACGAGGACATGGGGGTTTTCCCACGATGGGAGTTGTGAGAAGCTCCAAACTGCAAAGATTCTTCTGCAGGACAATTGAGACCTGTTGGTTGTCCCAAGGCCAACGATTCCGAGCAGGGTTCTAAGGATGGATGGCTGGGTAGCCCACCTCGCATTCCAATTGTCTCCAAGCAACAAGACAGGTTAGATCTGCTGGATGTGGGGGGCAACCGAGGAGGCTGAGTTGAAATGGACTCTCCTGTGGATGTGTCCTAATATGTTTTTGTGTCTATGGAGACCTTGGAATGAAGCGGTGGCCCTGGGGCCCTGAAGGGTTCTCCTAAACAGAGGCTTTGACACAGCTCCAACGTGGAAGTTTCCCATGTGTAGATGAGATTTGTTCTGATGGGTGAGTCAAGAAACAGCCATATGCTGGTATTGAAATCCAGGCCTCTGAGGAGAGATGCCTAGAAACCAAAGCAATGGATCCGATTAGTGCCTAGGGGCCTGTTCGTTCCTTTTTACCTCTGGGGACATCAGTCTACGGGTCTGAGTGAAGGTAGGTGCTCAGATGGGCTCAGATTGCCCCTGTTTGTCCTGGGAAGCCACAACAATTGGGATGGCCTCAGGGACTTTGGAGGTTATCCTATTAGTAGGGTTGTGGCCATTGGAATGGGCACATACAATTCCCTTGGAGAGGGCAAGTACGGTCCTCAGGTTTGGCTCCAGGGCCCTGAGCATGTAGGGTGTGTAGGCCAGAGGTGTTTGGACAGTTGTCTGAAAACACAAACTCGGCTTATGTTTTGGGTCATAGGTATGGCAGGACTGATCTACAGACCATGAGGAGAACACTTCGGGATATGAAAAAAGGGCGAGTGTGAGGCTCTTGCTCAAGTTTTTGTCTCTGGATATCGTGTCACTCATGGTCGTGAAATTTCCGGGTGACTTCATGGGAAATGGACGAGTCTTACTCTCTGGGGGTTCGGTCCCGTCCAAAGAGTTTGGGGTCATTCTGGGGATGGAAGAAGTCCGTATTTTTGTTGTTGTTGTCGATTTGTTTCATTTTGTTTTTCAACCTCAGATGTCCCACCAATTGAGGGATTCCAGAGTAGAGCCCTGGGGTGGGGCGACTGGACAACCAGAAATCTGGTTAAAAATTGGGGACTAGGGACATGTCAAGCCCATTATGACATCTAATGGTCCAGCCACTGAGAGGACTTACTAGAGGAGAGGACTCACGCTGAGGTCACAATGCGTGTTTATGCTCTCGTCGCACGCAAGGATGGGCGGGGCCTCAGGGTGAATGCTGGTTTCTCCTACACTGAACGTTGGACAACATGCCAACCACAAGGTTTCTTGCCATGGGTCAGGAAGAGTTCTGATTTCTGCATCACAGTCACCCGTGGGCAGTGATTGGAGATAAGGTCTAGGTTCTGAAGCCTGAAAACTGAGGTAGGGAAGAGATGATGACCTAAGGCCATGGCGTGTCTGATGTGCTCAGGTTGCGGTCAGCTGTCTGGGTGTTGGTCAGCAGGTCCGGGCTGAGGTTGTGTCAGATAGTGCATTAGTGCCCAGGTTAGACTATATAATTTGGGTACATTCGAGTGCCGTGTAGGTTTATCCTCATTTAAGCTGCCTGGGCTGCTCATTAGGCAATATATTTTTTCTAGAGGGCAGGCAGAGTGCTTCATTGTCGGTCCGTAATTGCCAAACTTGAGGGCTTCGGGGCCAGGAGAGTGAGGACGGAAGTCTGAGAACACAAGCTAGACTTCGGATTCAGGGTGAGGGCACGGCAGGTACCCCCTGCAGATCTGAACCAATATCTCATGCATCTGAAGTCAGGGCGAGGATCCGACGTTGGCTCAGGTTGGAGTTTCTGTGCATGACGGCCCCTTCATGAAGGGAGCGGAATCTCGAGGCCATGGAGGTTTTCCACGTGGGGAGATGTGGGATGTCCCCTTCAAGGATTCCTTCTGCGGGACAATTGAGACCTGTTGGACAGCTCCAGGACATCCCATATGGAATGACTCCAGGGCACCGTTCGAGGATGGATGCCTGGGAAGTCCGCCTCGCCTTCCAATTGTCTCCTAGCAACAAGACAGTTTAGATCTAATGGATCTACGGGAGCAACCGGGGTGGCTGAGTTGAAATGCACTTTCCAGAGGATGGGTCCTAACGTGTGTTTGTGTCCATGAGGGCCTTGGAATGGGGAGGTGGCACCGGGACCCTGAAGTATTCTCCTAAGCTTTGGCATAGCTCCCATGCACAAGTTTCCTTGTGGAGACGAGATTTGTTCTGATGGGTGCCTCAGGAAATCCCCTCTGCTGGTATTGGAATCCAGGCTTTTGAGGAGACATGCCTGTAAACCAAAGCAATGGATCCGATAATGGCCTCGGGTCCTGTCTGGTTCAATCTTCTTGGTATGAGTGGAGGTAGAAGAGTGGAAGTAGATGCTCAGCCGGTATCAACCGCCCTTTTTTGTCCCGGGCGACCTACACTATTGGGATGGCCGAAAGACTTTGGAGTGTTCTCCTAATTTGTACGATTTTTTACAATGGAATGGGCAGAATTCCCATGGATTGGGTGGGGGCAGTCCTAATGTGTGGCTCCAGGGGCCCCAACCTGGAGGGAGTGTGGCCCAGGACTTTGAGGACAGAAGAATGAAAACACAAACTCAGCTTAAGTTTGGGGACGTAGGTATGGCACGCCCGATCTACAAACCATGAGAAGAACTCTTCAGGATATGAAGAATGATCGAGTCTGAGGCGCTTGCTCAGGCTTTTGTCTCTGGATTTTGTTTCAGCGATGGCTGTGGAATGTTGGGGAGGTCTCATGGGCCATGGACGAATCTCCCTCTCTGTGGATTTGGCCCGATCCCAATTGTTTTTCGTCAATCTGTGGGATGGGAGACTCCTTTCAGGTTTGTTACATCAGGTGTCCCACCAAAAGAGGAATTCCAAAGCAGAGCCCTGGGGAAGAGTGAAGGGACAACCCGAACTATGGTTAAAAATTGGGGACTAGGGGCATGGCAAGCCCAATATGCTGTCTCTTCATATAGGCCCTGAGAGGCCTTACCTGAGGACTGGGCTCAGGCTGAGGGTCACAATGTGTGTTTGTGACCAATGTGGCCCGCAAGCATGGGCTGGGCCTCATGGGCCACGCTTGTTTCAACTACACTGAACATTGGACAACATGCCAAGCACAAGGTTTCTTGCCATGGGGAAAGAGATCTGATTTCTGCTTCATTTTCAACCCTGGGCAGTGGTTGGAGATAAGGTCTAGGTTTTGGAGCCTGAAACACGCAGTTGGGAAGAGATGACGACCTAAGGCCATGGCGGGTCCGATGTGCTCAGTGTGCGGCCAGCTGCCTGGGTGGGACCAGGAGGTCCAGGCTCAGGCTGGGTCAGAAGGGGAAATAGTGCCCAGGTCAGCCTATATGTTTGGGGTACAGCCGATTGGCGTGCAGGTGGATCCCCATTGGGGTTTCGGGGTAGCCCTGAGGGCAATGTTTTACTTCTGTAGGGCAGGCAGAGTGCGGCATTGTAGTTCTGGATTGCCAAACTGGAGGGCTTGTGGGCCAGTAGTCTGAGGACAGAGTCTGAGAACCCAAGCTAGGCCTAGGTTTCTGGGTGAGGATATGGCAGGCACAATCTACAGACCTCAATAGAGATCTCGTGCATCTGAAGTCAGGGCAAGGAACAGACGATCGCTCCGGTTGGACTTTCTGCCCTGATGGCCCTTTCTTGAAGGGGGTTGGATCACGAGGACATGGGGGTTTTCCCACGATGGGAGTTGTGAGAAGCTCCAAACTGCAAAGATTCTTCTGCAGGACAATTGAGACCTGTTGGTTGTCCCAAGGCCAACGATTCCGAGCAGGGTTCTAAGGATGGATGGCTGGGTAGCCCACCTCGCATTCCAATTGTCTCCAAGCAACAAGACAGGTTAGATCTGCTGGATGTGGGGGGCAACCGAGGAGGCTGAGTTGAAATGGACTCTCCTGTGGATGTGTCCTAATATGTTTTTGTGTCTATGGAGACCTTGGAATGAAGCGGTGGCCCTGGGGCCCTGAAGGGTTCTCCTAAACAGAGGCTTTGACACAGCTCCAACGTGGAAGTTTCCCATGTGTAGATGAGATTTATTCTGATGGGTGAGTCAAGAAACAGCCATATGCTGGTATTGAAATCCAGGCCTCTGAGGAGAGATGCCTGGAAACCAAAGCAATGGATCCGATTAGTGCCTAGGGGCCTGTTCGTTCCTTTTTACCTCTGGGGACATCAGTCTACGGGTCTGAGTGAAGGTAGGTGCTCAGATGGGCTCAGATTGCCCCTGTTTGTCCTGGGAAGCCACAACAATTGGGATGGCCTCAGGGACTTTGGAGGTTATCCTATTAGTAGGGTTGTGGCCATTGGAATGGGCACATACAATTCCCTTGGAGAGGGCAAGTACGGTCCTCAGGTTTGGCTCCAGGGCCCTGAGCATGTAGGGTGTGTAGGCCAGAGGTGTTTGGACAGTTGTCTGAAAACACAAACTCGGCTTATGTTTTGGGTCATAGGTATGGCAGGACTGATCTACAGACCATGAGGAGAACACTTCGGGATATGAAAAAAGGGCGAGTGTGAGGCTCTTGCTCAAGTTTTTGTCTCTGGATATCGTGTCACTCATGGTCGTGAAATTGCCGGGTGACTTCATGGGAAATGGACGAGTCTTACTCTCTGGGGGTTCGGTCCCGTCCAAAGAGTTTGCGGTCATTCTGGGGATGGAAGAAGTCCGGTTTTTTGTTGTTGTTGTCGATTTGTTTCATTTTGTTTTTCAACCTCAGATGTCCCACCAATTGAGGGATTCCAGAGTAGAGCCCTGGGGTGGGGCGACTGGACAACCAGAAATCTGGTTAAAAATTGGGGACTAGGGACATGTCAAGCCCATTATGACATCTAATGGTCCGGCCACTGAGAGGACTTACTAGAGGAGAGGACTCACGCTGAGGTCACAATGCGTGTTTATGCTCTCGTCGCACTCAAGAATGGGCGGGGCCTCAGGGTGAATGCTGTTTTCTCCTACACTGAACGTTGGACAACATGCCAACCACAAGGTTTCTTGCCATGGGTCAGGAAGAGTTCTGATTTCTGCATCACAGTCACCCGTGGGCAGAGATTGGAGATAAGCTCTAGGTTCTGAAGCCTGAAAACTGAGGTAGGGAAGAGATGATGACCTAAGGCCATGGGGGGTCTGATGTGCTCAGGGTGCGGTCAGCTGTCTGGGTGTTGGTCAGCAGGTCCGGGCTCAGGTTGTGTCAGACAGTGCATTAGTGCCCAGGTTAGACTATATAATTTGGGTACATTCGAGTGCCGTGTAGGTTTATCTTCATTTAAGCTGCCTGGTCAGCTCATTAGGCAATATATTTTTTTTAGAGGGCAGGCAGAGTGCTTCATTGTCGGTCCGGAATTGCTTAACTTGAGGGCTTCAGGGCCAGGAGAGTGAGGACAGATGTCTGAGAACACAAGCTAGACTCTGGATTCAGGGTGAGGGCACGGCAGGTACCCCCTGCAGATCTGAACCAATATCTCATGCATCTGAAGTCAGGGCGAGGATCCGATGTTGGCTCAGGTTGGAGTTTCTGTGCATGACGGCCCCTTCATGAAGGGAGCGGAATCTCGAGGCCATGGAGGTTTTCCACGTTGGGAGATGTGGGATGCCCCCTTCAAGGATTCCTTCTGCGGGACAATTGAGACCTTTTGGACAGCTCCAGGACATCCCATATGGAATGACTCCAGAGCACCGTTCGAGGATGGATGCCTGGGAAGTACGCCTCGCCTTCCAATTGTCTCCTAGCAACAAGACAGTTTAGATCTAATGGATCTGCGGGAGCAACCGGGGTGGCTGAGTTGAAATGTACTTTCCAGAGGATGGGTCCTAATGTGTGTTTGTGTCCATGAGGGCCTTGGAATGGGGAGGTGGCACCGGGACCCTGAAGTATTCTCCTAAGCTTTGGCATAGCTCCCATGCACAAGTTTCCTTGTGGAGACGAGATTTGTTTTGATGGGTGCCTCAGGAAATCCCCTCTGCTGGTATTGGAATCCAGGCTTTTGAGGAGACATGCCTGTAAACCAAAGCAATGGATCCGATAATGGCCTCGGGTCCTGTCTGGTTCAATCTTCTTGGTATGAGTGGAGGTAGAAGAGTGGAAGTAGATGCTCAGCCGGTATCAACCGCCCTTTTTTGTCCCGGGCGACCTACACTATTGGGATGGCCTCAAAGACTTTGGAGGGTTCTCCTAATTTGTAGGATTTTTGACAATGGAATGGGCAGAATTCCCATGGATTGGGTGGGGGCAGTCCTAATGTGTGGCTCCAGGGGCCCCAACCTGGAGGGAGTGTGGCCCAGGACTTTGAGGACAGAAGAATGAAAACACAAACTCAGCTTAAGTTTGGGGACGTAGGTATGGCACGCCCGATCTACAAACCATGAGAAGAACTCTTCAGGATATGAAGAATGAGCGAGTCTGAGGCGCTTGCTCAGGCTTTTGTCTCTGGATTTTGTTCCAGCGATGGCTGTGGAATGTTGGGGAGGTCTCATGGGCCATGGACGAATCTCCCTCTCTGTGGATTTGGCCCGATCCCAATTGTTTTTCGTCAATCTGTGGGATGGGAGGACTCCTTTCAGGTTTGTTACCTCAGGTGTCCCACCAAAAGAGGAATTCCAAAGCAGAGCCCTGGGGAAGAGTGAAGGGACAACCCGAACTATGGTTAAAAATTGGGGACTAGGGGCATGGCAAGCCCAATATGCTGTCTCTTCATATAGGCCCTGAGAGGCCTTACCTGAGGACTGGGCTCAGGCTGAGGGTCACAATGTGTGTTTGTGACCAATGTGGCCCGCAAGCATGGGCTGGGCCTCATGGGCCACGCTAGTTTCAACTACACTGAACGTTGGACAACATGCCAACCACAAGGTTTCTTGCCATGGGGAAAGAGTTCTGATTTCTGCATCATTTTAAACCCTGTGCAGTTTTTGGGGATAAGGTCTAGATTCTGGAGCCTGAAAACCGCAGTTGGGAAGAGATGACGACCTAAGGCCATGGCGGTTCCGATGTGCTCAGTGTGAGGCCAGCTGTCTGGGTGGGACCAGGAGTTCCAGGCTCAGGCTGGGTCAGAAGGGGAAATATTGCCCAGGTCAGCCTATATGTTTGGGGTACAGCCGATTGGCGTGCAGGTTGATCCCCAATTGGGGTTTCAGGGTAGCCCTGAGGGCAATGTTTTACTTCTGTAGGGCAGGCAGAGTGCGGCATTGTAGTTCTGGATTGCCAAACTGGAGGGCTTGTGGGCCAGTAGTCTGAGGACGGAGTCTGAGAACCCAAGCTAGGCCTAGGTTTCTGGGTGAGGATATGGCAGGCACAATCTACAGAACTCAATAGAGATCTCGTGCATCTGAAGTCAGGGCAAGGATCAGACGATCGCTCAGGTTGGACCATCTACCTTGATGGCCCTTTCTTGAAGGGGGTTGGATCACGAGGACATGGGGCTTTTCCCACGATGGGAGTTGTGAGAAGCTCCAAAATGCAAAGATTCTTCTGCAGGACAATTGAGACCAGTTGGTTGGCTCCAGGCCAACGATTCCGAGCAGGGTTCTAAGGATGGATGGCTGGGTAGCCCACCTCGCATTCCAATTGTCTCCAAGCAACAAGACAGGTTAGATCTGCTGGATGCGGGGGGAAACCGAGGAGGCTGAGTTGAAATGGACTCTCCTGTGGATGTGTCCTAATATGTTTTTGTGTCTATGGAGACCTTGGAATGAAGCGGTGGCCCTGGGGCCCTGAAGGGTTCTCCTAAACAGAGGCTTTGACACAGCTCCAACGTGGAAGTTTCCCATGTGTAGATGAGATTTGTTCTGATGGGTGAGTCAAGAAACAGCCATATGCTGGTATTGAAATCCAGGCCTCTGAGGAGAGATGCCTGGAAACCAAAGCAATGGATCCGATTAGTGCCTAGGGGCCTGTTCGTTCCTTTTTACCTCTGGGGACATCAGTCTACGGGTCTGAGTGAAGGTAGGTGCTCAGATGGGCTCAGATTGCCCCTGTTTGTCCTGGGAAGCCACAACAATTGGGATGGCCTCAGGGACTTTGGAGGTTATCCTATTAGTAGGGTTTTGGCCATTGGAATGGGCACATACAATTCCCTTGGAGAGGGCAAGTATGGTCCTCAGGTTTGGCTCCAGGGCCCTGAGCATGTAGGGTGTGTAGGCCAGAGGTGTTTGGACAGTTGTCTGAAAACACAAACTCGGCTTATGTTTTGGGTCATAGGTATGGCAGGACTGATCTACAGACCATGAGGAGAACACTTCGGGATATGAAAAAAGGGCGAGTGTGAGGCTCTTGCTCAAGTTTTTGTCTCTGGATATCGTGTCACTCATGGTCGTGAAATTGCCGGGTGACTTCATGGGAAATGGACGAGTCTTACTCTCTGGGGGTTCGGTCCCGTCCAAAGAGTTTGGGGTCATTCTGGGGATGGAAGAAGTCCGTATTTTTGTTGTTGTTGTCGATTTGTTTCATTTTGTTTTTCAACCTCAGATGTCCCACCAATTGAGGGATTCCAGAGTAGAGCCCTGGGGTGGGGCGACTGGACAACCAGAAATCTGGTTAAAAATTGGGGACTAGGGACATGTCAAGCCCATTATGACATCTAATGGTCCAGCCACTGAGAGGACTTACTAGAGGAGAGGACTCACGCTGAGGTCACAATGCGTGTTTATGCTCTCGTCGCACGCAAGGATGGGCGGGGCCTCAGGGTGAATGCTGGTTTCTCCTACACTGAACGTTGGACAACATGCCAACCACAAGGTTTCTTGCCATGGGTCAGGAAGAGTTCTGATTTCTGCATCACAGTCACCCGTGGGCAGTGATTGGAGATAAGGTCTAGGTTCTGAAGCCTGAAAACTGAGGTAGGGAAGAGATGATGACCTAAGGCCATGGCGTGTCTGATGTGCTCAGGTTGCGGTCAGCTGTCTGGGTGTTTGTCAGCAGGTCCGGGCTGAGGTTGTGTCAGATAGTGCATTAGTGCCCAGGTTAGACTATATAATTTGGGTACATTCGAGTGCCGTGTAGGTTTATCCTCATTTAAGCTGCCTGGGCTGCTCATTAGGCAATATATTTTTTCTAGAGGGCAGGCAGAGTGCTTCATTGTCGGTCCGGAATTGCCAAACTTGAGGGCTTCGGGGCCAGGAGAGTGAGGACGGAAGTCTGAGAACACAAGCTAGACTTCGGATTCAGGGTGAGGGCACGGCAGGTACCCCCTGCAGATCTGAACCAATATCTCATGCATCTGAAGTCAGGGCGAGGATCCGACGTTGGCTCAGGTTGGAGTTTCTGTGCATGACGGCCCCTTCATGAAGGGAGCGGAATCTCGAGGCCATGGAGGTTTTCCACGTGGGGAGATGTGGGATGTCCCCTTCAAGGATTCCTTCTGCGGGACAATTGAGACCTGTTGGACAGCTCCAGGACATCCCATATGGAATGACTCCAGGGCACCGTTCGAGGATGGATGCCTGGGAAGTCCGCCTCGCCTTCCAATTGTCTCCTAGCAACAAGACAGTTTAGATCTAATGGATCTACGGGAGCAACCGGGGTGGCTGAGTTGAAATGCACTTTCCAGAGGATGGGTCCTAACGTGTGTTTGTGTCCATGAGGGCCTTGGAATGGGGAGGTGGCACCGGGACCCTGAAGTATTCTCCTAAGCTTTGGCATAGCTCCCATGCACAAGTTTCCTTGTGGAGACGAGATTTGTTCTGATGGGTGCCTCAGGAAATCCCCTCTGCTGGTATTGGAATCCAGGCTTTTGAGGAGACATGCCTGTAAACCAAAGCAATGGATCCGATAATGGCCTCGGGTCCTGTCTGGTTCAATCTTCTTGGTATGAGTGGAGGTAGAAGAGTGGAAGTAGATGCTCAGCCGGTATCAACCGCCCTTTTTTGTCCCGGGCGACCTACACTATTGGGATGGCCGAAAGACTTTGGAGTGTTCTCCTAATTTGTACGATTTTTTACAATGGAATGGGCAGAATTCCCATGGATTGGGTGGGGGCAGTCCTAATGTGTGGCTCCAGGGGCCCCAACCTGGAGGGAGTGTGGCCCAGGACTTTGAGGACAGAAGAATGAAAACACAAACTCAGCTTAAGTTTGGGGACGTAGGTATGGCACGCCCGATCTACAAACCATGAGAAGAACTCTTCAGGATATGAAGAATGATCGAGTCTGAGGCGCTTGCTCAGGCTTTTGTCTCTGGATTTTGTTTCAGCGATGGCTGTGGAATGTTGGGGAGGTCTCATGGGCCATGGACGAATCTCCCTCTCTGTGGATTTGGCCCGATCCCAATTGTTTTTCGTCAATCTGTGGGATGGGAGACTCCTTTCAGGTTTGTTACATCAGGTGTCCCACCAAAAGAGGAATTCCAAAGCAGAGCCCTGGGGAAGAGTGAAGGGACAACCCGAACTATGGTTAAAAATTGGGGACTAGGGGCATGGCAAGCCCAATATGCTGTCTCTTCATATAGGCCCTGAGAGGCCTTACCTGAGGACTGGGCTCAGGCTGAGGGTCACAATGTGTGTTTGTGACCAATGTGGCCCGCAAGCATGGGCTGGGCCTCATGGGCCACGCTTGTTTCAACTACACTGAACATTGGACAACATGCCAAGCACAAGGTTTCTTGCCATGGGGAAAGAGATCTGATTTCTGCTTCATTTTCAACCCTGGGCAGTGGTTGGAGATAAGGTCTAGGTTTTGGAGCCTGAAACACGCAGTTGGGAAGAGATGACGACCTAAGGCCATGGCGGGTCCGATGTGCTCAGTGTGCGGCCAGCTGCCTGGGTGGGACCAGGAGGTCCAGGCTCAGGCTGGGTCAGAAGGGGAAATAGTGCCCAGGTCAGCCTATATGTTTGGGGTACAGCCGATTGGCGTGCAGGTGGATCCCCATTGGGGTTTCGGGGTAGCCCTGAGGGCAATGTTTTACTTCTGTAGGGCAGGCAGAGTGCGGCATTGTAGTTCTGGATTGCCAAACTGGAGGGCTTGTGGGCCAGTAGTCTGAGGACAGAGTCTGAGAACCCAAGCTAGGCCTAGGTTTCTGGGTGAGGATATGGCAGGCACAATCTACAGACCTCAATAGAGATCTCGTGCATCTGAAGTCAGGGCAAGGAACAGACGATCGCTCCGGTTGGACTTTCTGCCCTGATGGCCCTTTCTTGAAGGGGGTTGGATCACGAGGACATGGGGGTTTTCCCACGATGGGAGTTGTGAGAAGCTCCAAACTGCAAAGATTCTTCTGCAGGACAATTGAGACCTGTTGGTTGTCCCAAGGCCAACGATTCCGAGCAGGGTTCTAAGGATGGATGGCTGGGTAGCCCACCTCGCATTCCAATTGTCTCCAAGCAACAAGACAGGTTAGATCTGCTGGATGTGGGGGGCAACCGAGGAGGCTGAGTTGAAATGGACTCTCCTGTGGATGTGTCCTAATATGTTTTTGTGTCTATGGAGACCTTGGAATGAAGCGGTGGCCCTGGGGCCCTGAAGGGTTCTCCTAAACAGAGGCTTTGACACAGCTCCAACGTGGAAGTTTCCCATGTGTAGATGAGATTTATTCTGATGGGTGAGTCAAGAAACAGCCATATGCTGGTATTGAAATCCAGGCCTCTGAGGAGAGATGCCTGGAAACCAAAGCAATGGATCCGATTAGTGCCTAGGGGCCTGTTCGTTCCTTTTTACCTCTGGGGACATCAGTCTACGGGTCTGAGTGAAGGTAGGTGCTCAGATGGGCTCAGATTGCCCCTGTTTGTCCTGGGAAGCCACAACAATTGGGATGGCCTCAGGGACTTTGGAGGTTATCCTATTAGTAGGGTTGTGGCCATTGGAATGGGCACATACAATTCCCTTGGAGAGGGCAAGTACGGTCCTCAGGTTTGGCTCCAGGGCCCTGAGCATGTAGGGTGTGTAGGCCAGAGGTGTTTGGACAGTTGTCTGAAAACACAAACTCGGCTTATGTTTTGGGTCATAGGTATGGCAGGACTGATCTACAGACCATGAGGAGAACACTTCGGGATATGAAAAAAGGGCGAGTGTGAGGCTCTTGCTCAAGTTTTTGTCTCTGGATATCGTGTCACTCATGGTCGTGAAATTGCCGGGTGACTTCATGGGAAATGGACGAGTCTTACTCTCTGGGGGTTCGGTCCCGTCCAAAGAGTTTGGGGTCATTCTGGGGATGGAAGAAGTCCGTATTTTTGTTGTTGTTGTCGATTTGTTTCATTTTGTTTTTCAACCTCAGATGTCCCACCAATTGAGGGATTCCAGAGTAGAGCCCTGGGGTGGGGCGACTGGACAACCAGAAATCTGGTTAAAAATTGGGGACTAGGGACATGTCAAGCCCATTATGACATCTAATGGTCCGGCCACTGAGAGGACTTACTAGAGGAGAGGACTCACGCTGAGGTCACAATGCGTGTTTATGCTCTCGTCGCACTCAAGAATGGGCGGGGCCTCAGGGTGAATGCTGTTTTCTCCTACACTGAACGTTGGACAACATGCCAACCACAAGGTTTCTTGCCATGGGTCAGGAAGAGTTCTGATTTCTGCATCACAGTCACCCGTGGGCAGAGATTGGAGATAAGCTCTAGGTTCTGAAGCCTGAAAACTGAGGTAGGGAAGAGATGATGACCTAAGGCCATGGGGGGTCTGATGTGCTCAGGGTGCGGTCAGCTGTCTGGGTGTTGGTCAGCAGGTCCGGGCTCAGGTTGTGTCAGACAGTGCATTAGTGCCCAGGTTAGACTATATAATTTGGGTACATTCGAGTGCCGTGTAGGTTTATCTTCATTTAAGCTGCCTGGTCAGCTCATTAGGCAATATATTTTTTTTAGAGGGCAGGCAGAGTGCTTCATTGTCGGTCCGGAATTGCTTAACTTGAGGGCTTCAGGGCCAGGAGAGTGAGGACAGATGTCTGAGAACACAAGCTAGACTCTGGATTCAGGGTGAGGGCACGGCAGGTACCCCCTGCAGATCTGAACCAATATCTCATGCATCTGAAGTCAGGGCGAGGATCCGATGTTGGCTCAGGTTGGAGTTTCTGTGCATGACGGCCCCTTCATGAAGGGAGCGGAATCTCGAGGCCATGGAGGTTTTCCACGTTGGGAGATGTGGGATGCCCCCTTCAAGGATTCCTTCTGCGGGACAATTGAGACCTTTTGGACAGCTCCAGGACATCCCATATGGAATGACTCCAGAGCACCGTTCGAGGATGGATGCCTGGGAAGTACGCCTCGCCTTCCAATTGTCTCCTAGCAACAAGACAGTTTAGATCTAATGGATCTGCGGGAGCAACCGGGGTGGCTGAGTTGAAATGTACTTTCCAGAGGATGGGTCCTAATGTGTGTTTGTGTCCATGAGGGCCTTGGAATGGGGAGGTGGCACCGGGACCCTGAAGTATTCTCCTAAGCTTTGGCATAGCTCCCATGCACAAGTTTCCTTGTGGAGACGAGATTTGTTTTGATGGGTGCCTCAGGAAATCCCCTCTGCTGGTATTGGAATCCAGGCTTTTGAGGAGACATGCCTGTAAACCAAAGCAATGGATCCGATAATGGCCTCGGGTCCTGTCTGGTTCAATCTTCTTGGTATGAGTGGAGGTAGAAGAGTGGAAGTAGATGCTCAGCCGGTATCAACCGCCCTTTTTTGTCCCGGGCGACCTACACTATTGGGATGGCCTCAAAGACTTTGGAGGGTTCTCCTAATTTGTAGGATTTTTGACAATGGAATGGGCAGAATTCCCATGGATTGGGTGGGGGCAGTCCTAATGTGTGGCTCCAGGGGCCCCAACCTGGAGGGAGTGTGGCCCAGGACTTTGAGGACAGAAGAATGAAAACACAAACTCAGCTTAAGTTTGGGGACGTAGGTATGGCACGCCCGATCTACAAACCATGAGAAGAACTCTTCAGGATATGAAGAATGAGCGAGTCTGAGGCGCTTGCTCAGGCTTTTGTCTCTGGATTTTGTTCCAGCGATGGCTGTGGAATGTTGGGGAGGTCTCATGGGCCATGGACGAATCTCCCTCTCTGTGGATTTGGCCCGATCCCAATTGTTTTTCGTCAATCTGTGGGATGGGAGGACTCCTTTCAGGTTTGTTACCTCAGGTGTCCCACCAAAAGAGGAATTCCAAAGCAGAGCCCTGGGGAAGAGTGAAGGGACAACCCGAACTATGGTTAAAAATTGGGGACTAGGGGCATGGCAAGCCCAATATGCTGTCTCTTCATATAGGCCCTGAGAGGCCTTACCTGAGGACTGGGCTCAGGCTGAGGGTCACAATGTGTGTTTGTGACCAATGTGGCCCGCAAGCATGGGCTGGGCCTCATGGGCCACGCTAGTTTCAACTACACTGAACGTTGGACAACATGCCAACCACAAGGTTTCTTGCCATGGGGAAAGAGTTCTGATTTCTGCATCATTTTAAACCCTGTGCAGTTTTTGGGGATAAGGTCTAGATTCTGGAGCCTGAAAACCGCAGTTGGGAAGAGATGACGACCTAAGGCCATGGCGGTTCCGATGTGCTCAGTGTGAGGCCAGCTGTCTGGGTGGGACCAGGAGTTCCAGGCTCAGGCTGGGTCAGAAGGGGAAATATTGCCCAGGTCAGCCTATATGTTTGGGGTACAGCCGATTGGCGTGCAGGTTGATCCCCATTTGGGGTTTCAGGGTAGCCCTGAGGGCAATGTTTTACTTCTGTAGGGCAGGCAGAGTGCGGCATTGTAGTTCTGGATTGCCAAACTGGAGGGCTTGTGGGCCAGTAGTCTGAGGACGGAGTCTGAGAACCCAAGCTAGGCCTAGGTTTCTGGGTGAGGATATGGCAGGCACAATCTACAGAACTCAATAGAGATCTCGTGCATCTGAAGTCAGGGCAAGGATCAGACGATCGCTCAGGTTGGACCATCTACCTTGATGGCCCTTTCTTGAAGGGGGTTGGATCACGAGGACATGGGGCTTTTCCCACGATGGAAGTTGTGAGAAGCTCCAAAATGCAAAGATTCTTCTGCAGGACAATTGAGACCAGTTGGTTGGCTCCAGGCCAACGATTCCGAGCAGGGTTCTAAGGATGGATGGCTGGGTAGCCCACCTCGCATTCCAATTGTCTCCAAGCAACAAGACAGGTTAGATCTGCTGGATGCGGGGGGAAACCGAGGAGGCTGAGTTGAAATGGACTCTCCTGTGGATGTGTCCTAATATGTTTTTGTGTCTATGGAGACCTTGGAATGAAGCGGTGGCCCTGGGGCCCTGAAGGGTTCTCCTAAACAGAGGCTTTGACACAGCTCCAACGTGGAAGTTTCCCATGTGTAGATGAGATTTGTTCTGATGGGTGAGTCAAGAAACAGCCATATGCTGGTATTGAAATCCAGGCCTCTGAGGAGAGATGCCTGGAAACCAAAGCAATGGATCCGATTAGTGCCTAGGGGCCTGTTCGTTCCTTTTTACCTCTGGGGACATCAGTCTACGGGTCTGAGTGAAGGTAGGTGCTCAGATGGGCTCAGATTGCCCCTGTTTGTCCTGGGAAGCCACAACAATTGGGATGGCCTCAGGGACTTTGGAGGTTATCCTATTAGTAGGGTTTTGGCCATTGGAATGGGCACATACAATTCCCTTGGAGAGGGCAAGTATGGTGCTCAGGTTTGGCTCCAGGGCCCTGAGCATGTAGGGTGTGTAGGCCAGAGGTGTTTGGACAGTTGTCTGAAAACACAAACTCGGCTTATGTTTTGGGTCATAGGTATGGCAGGACTGATCTACAGACCATGAGGAGAACACTTCGGGATATGAAAAAAGGGCGAGTGTGAGGCTCTTGCTCAAGTTTTTGTCTCTGGATATCGTGTCACTCATGGTCGTGAAATTGCCGGGTGACTTCATGGGAAATGGACGAGTCTTACTCTCTGGGGGTTCGGTCCCGTCCAAAGAGTTTGCGGTCATTCTGGGGATGGAAGAAGTCCGTTTTTTTGTTGTTGTTGTCGATTTGTTTCATTTTGTTTTTCAACCTCAGATGTCCCACCAATTGAGGGATTCCAGAGTAGAGCCCTGGGGTGGGGCGACTGGACAACCAGAAATCTGGTTAAAAATTGGGGACTAGGGACATGTCAAGCCCATTATGACATCTAATGGTCCAGCCACTGAGAGGACTTACTAGAGGAGAGGACTCACGCTGAGGTCACAATGCATGTTTATGCTCTCGTCGCACTCAAGAATGGGCGGGGCCTCAGGGTGAATGCTGTTTTCTCCTACACTGAACGTTGGACAACATGCCAACCACAAGGTTTCTTGCCATGGGTCAGGAAGAGTTCTGATTTCTGCATCACAGTCACCCGTGGGCAGTGATTGGAGATAAGGTCTAGGTTCTGAAGCCTGAAAACTGAGGTAGGGAAGAGATGATGACCTAAGGCCATGGCGGGTCTGATGTGCTCAGGGTGCGGTCAGCTGTCTGGGTGTTGGTCAGCAGGTCCGGGCTCAGGTTGTGTCAGACAGTGCATTAGTGCCCAGGTTAGACTATATAATTTGGGTACATTCGAGTGCCGTGTAGGTTTATCTTCATTTAAGCTGCCTGGTCAGCTCATTAGGCAATATATTTTTTTTAGAGGGCAGGCAGAGTGCTTCATTGTCGGTCCGGAATTGCTAAACTTGAGGGCTTCAGGGCCAGGAGAGTGAGGACGGATGTCTGAGAACACAAGCTAGACTCTGGATTCAGGGTGAGGGCACGGCAGGTACCCCCTGCAGATCTGAACCAATATCTCATGCATCTGAAGTCAGGGCGAGGATCCGATGTTGGCTCAGGTTGGAGTTTCTGTGCATGACGGCCCCTTCATGAAGGGAGCGGAATCTCGAGGCCATGGAGGTTTTCCACGTTGGGAGATGTGGGATGCCCCCTTCAAGGATTCCTTCTGCGGGACAATTGAGACCTTTTGGACAGCTCCAGGACATCCCATATGGAATGACTCCAGAGCACCGTTCGAGGATGGATGCCTGGGAAGTACGCCTCGCCTTCCAATTGTCTCCTAGCAACAAGACAGTTTAGATCTAATGGATCTGCGGGAGCAACCGGGGTGGCTGAGTTGAAATGTACTTTCCAGAGGATGGGTCCTAATGTGTGTTTGTGTCCATGAGGGCCTTGGAATGGGGAGGTGGCACCGGGACCCTGAAGTATTCTCCTAAGCTTTGGCATAGCTCCCATGCACAAGTTTCCTTGTGGAGACGAGATTTGTTCTGATGGGTGCCTCAGGAAATCCCCTCTGCTGGTATTGGAATCCAGGCTTTTGAGGAGACATGCCTGTAAACCAAAGCAATGGATCCGATAATGGCCTCGGGTCCTGTCTGGTTCAATCTTCTTGGTATGAGTGGAGGTAGAAGAGTGGAAGTAGATGCTCAGCCGGTATCAACCGCCCTTTTTTGTCCCGGGCGACCTACACTATTGGGATGGCCTCAAAGACTTTGGAGGGTTCTCCTAATTTGTAGGATTTTTGACAATGGAATGGGCAGAATTCCCATGGATTGGGTGGGGGCAGTCCTAATGTGTGGCTCCAGGGGCCCCAACCTGGAGGGAGTGTGGCCCAGGACTTTGAGGACAGAAGAATGAAAACACAAACTCAGCTTAAGTTTGGGGACGTAGGTATGGCACGCCCGATCTACAAACCATGAGAAGAACTCTTCAGGATATGAAGAATGAGCGAGTCTGAGGCGCTTGCTCAGGCTTTTGTCTCTGGATTTTGTTCCAGCGATGGCTGTGGAATGTTGGGGAGGTCTCATGGGCCATGGACGAATCTCCCTCTCTGTGGATTTGGCCCGATCCCAATTGTTTTTCGTCAATCTGTGGGATGGGAGGACTCCTTTCAGGTTTGTTACCTCAGGTGTCCCACCAAAAGAGGAATTCCAAAGCAGAGCCCTGGGGAAGAGTGAAGGGACAACCCGAACTATGGTTAAAAATTGGGGACTAGGGGCATGGCAAGCCCAATATGCTGTCTCTTCATATAGGCCCTGAGAGGCCTTACCTGAGGACTGGGCTCAGGCTGAGGGTCACAATGTGTGTTTGTGACCAATGTGGCCCGCAAGCATGGGCTGGGCCTCATGGGCCACCCTTGTTTCAACTACACTGACCATTGGACAACATGCCAAGCACAAGGTTTCTTGCCATGGGGATAGATCTGATTTCTGCTTCATTTTCAACCCTGGGCAGTGGTTGGAGATAAGGTCTAGGTTCTGGAGCCTGAAAACCGCAGTTGGGAAGAGATGACGACCTAAGGCCATGGCGGGTCCGATGTGCTCAGTGTGCGGCCAGCTGTCTGGTTGGGACCAGGAGGTCCAGGCTCAGGCTGGGTCAGAAGGGGAAATAGTGCCCAGGTCAGCCTATATGTTTGGGTTACAGCCGAATGGCGTGCAGGTTGATCCCCATTTGGGGTTTCGGGGTAGCCCTGAGGGCAATGTTTTACTTCTGTAGTGCAGGCAGAGTGCGGCACTGTAGTTCTGGATTGCCAAACTGGAGGGCTTGTGGGCCAGTAGTCTGAGGACAGAGTCTGAGAACCCAAGCTAGGCCTAGGTTTCTGGGTGAGGATATGGCAGGCACAATCTACACACCTCAATAGAGATCTCGTGCATCTGAAGTCAGGGCAAGGATCAGACGATCGCTCCGGTTGGACTTTCTGCCCTGATGGCCCTTTCTTGAAGGGGGTTGGATCACGAGGACATGGGGGTTTTCCCACGATGGGAGTTGTGAGAAGCTCCAAACTGCAAAGATTCTTCTGCAGGACAATTGAGACCTGTTGGTTGGCCCAAGGCCAACGATTCCGAGCAGGGTTCTAAGGATGGATGGCTGGTTATCCCACCTCGCATTCCAATTGTCTGCAAGCAACAAGACAGGTTAGATCTGCTGGATGTGGGGGGCAACCGAGGAGGCTGAGTTGAAATGGACTCTCCTGTGGATGTGTCCTAATATGTATTTGTGTCTATGGAGATCTTGGAATGAAGCGGTGGCCCTGGGGCCCTGAAGGGTTCTCCTAAACAGTGGCTTTGACACAGCTCCAACGTGGAAGTTTCCCATGTGTAGATGAGATTTGTTCTGATGGGTGAGTCAAGAAACAGCCATATGCTGGTATTGAAATCCAGGCCTCTGAGGAGAGATGCCTGGAAACCAAAGCAGTGGATCCGATGAGTGCCTAGGGGCCTGTTCATTCCTTTTTACTTCTGGGGACATCAGTCTACGGGTCTGAGTCCAGGTAGGTGCTCAGATGGGCTCAGATTGCCCCTGTTTGTCCTGGGAAGCCACAACTATTGGGATGGCCTCCGGGACGTTGGAGGTTATCCTATTAGTAGGGTTGTGGCCATTGGAATGGGCACATACAATTCCCTTGGAGAGGGCAAGTACAGTCCTCAGGTTTGGCTCCAGGGCCCTGAGCCTGTAGGGTGTGTAGGCCAGAGCTGTTTGGACAGTTGTCTGAAAACACAAACTCGGCTTATGTTTTGGGTCATAGGTATGGCAGGACTGATCTACGGACCATGAGGAGAACACTTCGGGATATGAAAAAAGGGCGAGTGTGAGGCTCTTGCTCAAGTTTTTGTCTCTGGATATCGTGTCACTCATGGTCGTGAAATTGCCGGGTGACTTCATGGGAAATGGACGAGTCTTACTCTCTGGGGGTTCGGTCCCGTCCAAAGAGTTTAGGGTCATTCTGGGGATGGAAGAAGTCCGTTTTTTTGTTGTTGTTGTCGATTTGTTACATTTTGTTTTTCAACATCAGATGTCCCACCAATTGAGGGATTCCAGAGTAGAGCCCTGGGGTGTGGCGACTGGACAACCTGAAATCTGGTTAAAAATTGGGGACTAGGGACATGTCAAGCCCATTATGACATCTAATGGTCCAGCCACTGAGAGGACTTACTAGAGGACAGGACTCACGCTGAGGTCACAATGCGTGTTTATGCTCTCGTCGCACTCAGGAATGGGCGGGGCCTCAGGGTGAATGCTGTTTTCTCCTACACTGAACGTTGGAAAACATGCCAACCACAAGGTTTCTTGCCATGGGTCGGGAAGAGTTCTGATTTCTGCATCACAGTCACCCGTGGGCAGTGATTGGAGATAAGGTCTAGGTTCTGAAGCCTGAAAACTGAGGTAGGGAAGAGATGATGACCTAAGTCCATGGCGGGTCTGATGTGCTCAGGGTGCGGTCAGCTGTCTGGGTGTTGGTCAGCAGGTCCGGGCTCAGGTTGTGTCAGACAGTGCATTAGTGCCCAGGTTAGACTATATAATTTGGGTACATTCGAGTGCCGTGTAGGTTTATCTTCATTTAAGCTGTCTGGTCAGCTCATTAGGCAATATGTTTTTTCTAGAGGGCAGGCAGAGTGCTTCATTGTCGGTCCGGAATTGCCAAACTTGAGGGCTTCAGGTTCAGGAGAGTGAGGACGGAAGTCTGAGAACACAAGCTAGACTTTGGATTCAGGGTGAGGGCATGGCAGGTACCCCCTGCAGATCTGAACCAATATCTCATGCATCTGAAGTCAGGGCGAGGATCCGACGTTGGCTCAGGTTGGAGTTTCTGTGCATGACGGCCCCTTCATGAAGGGAGTGGAATCTCGAGGCCATGGAGGTTTTCCACGTTGGGAGATGTGGGATGCTCCTTCAAGGATTCCTTCTGCGGGACAATTGAGACCTGTTGGACAGCTCCAGGACATCCCATATGGAATGACACCAGAGCACCGTTCGAGGATGGTTGCCTGGGAAGACCGCCTCGCCTTCCAATTGTCTCCTAGCAACAAGACAGTTTAGATCTAATGGATCTGCGGGAGCAACCGGGGTGGCTTTGTTGAAATGCACTTTCCAGAGGATGGGTCCTAATGTGTGTTTGTGTCCATGAGGGCCTTGGAATGGGGAGGTGGCACCGGGACCCTGAAGTATTCTCCTAAGCTTTGGCATAGCTCCCATGCACAAGTTTCCTTGTGGAGACGAGATTTGTTCTGATGGGTGCCTCAGGAAATCCCCTCTGCTGGTATTGGAATCCAGGCTTTCGAGGAGACATGCCTGAAAACCAAAGCAATGGATCCGATAATGGCCTCGGGTCCTGTCTGGTTCAATCTTCTTGGTATGAGTGGAGGTAGATGAGTGGAGGTAGATGCTCAGCCGGTATCAACCGCCCTTTTTTGTCCCGGGCGCCCTCACTATTGGGATGGCCTCAGGGACTTTGGAGGGTTCTCCTAATTTGTACGATTTTTGACAATGGAATGGGCAGAATTTCCATGGATTGGGTGGGGGCAGTCCTAATGTGTGGTTCCAGGGGCCCCAGCCTAGAGGGAGTGTGTCCCAGGACTTTGAGGACAGAAGACTGAAAACACAAACTCAGCTTAAGTTTGGGGACGTAGGTATGGCACGCCCGATGTACAAACCATGAGAAGAACTCTTCAGGATATGAAGAATGAGCGAGTCTGAGGCGCTTGCTCAGGCTTTTGTCTCTGGATTTTGTTTCAGCGATGGCCGTGGAATGTTGGGGAGTTCTCATGGGCCATGGACGAATCTTCCTCTCTGTGGATTTGGCCCGATCCCAATTGTTTTTCGTCAATCTGTGGGATGGGAGGACTCCTTTCAGGTTTGTTACCTCTGGTGTCCCACCAAAGAGGAATTCCAAAGCAGAGCCCTGGGGAAGAGTGAAGGGACACCCCGAACTATGGTTAAAAATTGGGGCCTAAGGGCATGGCAAGCCCAATATGCTGTCTCTTCATATAGGCCCTGAGAGGCCTTACCTGAGGACTGGGCTCAGGCTGAGGGTCACAATGTGTGTTTGTGACCAATGTGGCCCGCAAGCATGGGCTGGGCCACATGGGCCACGCTTGTTTCAACTACACTGAATGTTGGACAACATGCCAACCACAAGGTTTCTTGCCATGGGGAAAGAGTTCTGATTTCTGCATCATTTTCAACCCTGGGCAGTGGTTGGAGATAAGGGCTAGGTTCTGGAGCCTGAAAACCGCAGTTGGGAAGAGATGACGACCTAAGGCATGACGGGTCCGATGTGCTCAGTGTGCGACCAGCTGTCTGGGTGGGACCAGGAGGTCCAGACTCAGGCTGGGTCAGAAGGGGAAATAGTGCCCAGGTCAGCCTATATGTTTGGGGTACAGCCGATTGGCGTGCAGGTTGATCCCCATTTGGGGTTTCGGGGTAGCCCTGAGGGCAATGTTTTACTTCTGTAGGGCAGACAGAGTGCGGCATTGTAGTTCTGGATTGCCAAACTGGAGGGCTTGTGGGCCAGTAGTCTGAGGACGGAGTCTGAGAACCCAAGCTAGGCCTAGGTTTCTGGGTGAGGATATGGCAGGCACAATCTACAGACCTCAATAGAGATCTCGTGCATCTGAAGTCAGGGCAAGGATCAGACGATCGCTCAGGTTGGACTTTCTGCCCTGATGGCCCTTTCTTGAAGGGGGTTGGATCAGGAGGACTTGGGGGTTTTCCCACGATGGGAGTTGTGAGAAGCTCCAAACTGCAAAGATTCTTCTGCAGGACAATTGAGACCTGTTGGTTGGCTCCAGGCCAACGATTCTGAGCAGGGTTCTAAGGATGGATGGCTGGGTAGCCCACCTCGCATTCCAATTGTCTCCAAGCAACAAGACAGGTTAGATCTGCTGGATGTGGGGGGCAACCGAGGAGGCTGAGTTGAAATGGACTCTCCTGTGGATGTGTCCTAATATGTTTTTGTGTCTATGGAGACCTTTGAATGAAGCGGTGGCCCTGGGGCCCTGAAGGGTTCTCCTAAACAGAGGCTTTGACACAGCTCCAACGTGGAAGTTTCCCATGTGTAGATGAGATTTGTTCTGATGGGTGAGTCAAGAAACAGCCATATGCTGGTATTGAAATCCAGGCCTCTGAGGAGAGATGCCTGGAAACCAAAGCAATGGATCCGATTAGTGCCTAGGGGCCTGTTCATTCCTTTTTACTTCTGGGGACATCAGTCTACGGGTCTGAGTGCAGGTAGGTGCTCAGATGGGCTCAGATTGCCCCTGTTTGTCCTGGGAATCCACAACTATTGGGATGGCCTCAGGGACTTTGGAGGTCATCCTATTAGTAGGGTTGTGGCCATCGGAAGGGGCACATACAATTCCCTTGGAGAGGGCAAGTACAGTCCTCAGGTTTGGCTCCAGGGCCCTGAGCCTGTAGGGTGTGTAGGCCAGAGCTGTTTGGACAGTTGTCTGAAAACACAAACTCGGCTTATGTTTTGGGTCATAGGTATGGCAGGACTGATCTACGGACCGTGAGGAGAACACTTCGGGATATGAAAAAAGGGCGAGTGTGAGGCTCTTGCTCAAGTTTTTGTCTCTGGATATCGTGTCACTCCTGGTCGTGAAATTGCCCGGTAACTTCATGGGAAATGGACGAGTCTTACTCTCTGGGGGTTCGGTCCCGTCCAAAGAGTTTGCGGTCATTCTGGGGATGGAAGAAGTCCGTTTTTTTGTTGTTGTTGTCGATTTGTTTCATTTTGTTTTTCAACCTCAGATGTCCCACCAAATGAGGGATTCCAGCGTAGAGCCCTGAGGTGGGGCGACTGGACAACCAGAAATCTGGTTAAAAATTGGGGACTAGGGACATGTCAAGCCCATTATGACATCTAATGGTCCAGCCACTGAGAGGACTTACTAGAGGACAGGACTCACGCTGAGGTCACAATGCGTGTTTATGCTCTCTTCACACTCAAGAATGGGCGGGGCCTCAGGGTGAATGCTGTTTTCTCCTACACTGAACGTTGGACAACATGCCAACCACAAGGTTTCTTGCCATGGGTCAGGAAGAGTTCTGATTTCTGCATCACAGTCACCCGTGGGCAGTGATTGGAGATAAGGTCTAGGTTCTGAAGCCTGAAAACTGAGGTAGGGAAGAGATGATGACCTAAGGCCATGGCGGGTCTGATGTGCTCAGGGTGCGGTCAGCTGTCTGGGTGTTGGTCAGCAGGTCCGGGCTCAGGTTGTGTCAGACAGTGCATTAGTGCCCAGATTAGACTATATAATTTGGGTACATTCGAGTGCGGTGTAGGTTTGTCTTCATTTAAGCTGCCTGGTCAGCTCTTTAGGCAATATATTTTTTCTAGAGGGCAGGCAGAGTGCTTCATTGTCGGTCCGGAATTGCCAAACTTGAGGGCTTCGGGGCCAGGAGAGTGAGGACGGAAGTCTGAGAACACAAGCTAGACTTCGGATTCAGGGTGAGGGCACGTCAGTTACCCCCTGCATATCTGAACCAATATCTCATGCATCGGAAGTCAGGGCGAGGATCCGACGTTGGCTCAGGTTGGAGTTTCTGTGCTTGACGGCCCCTTCATGAAGGGAGCGGAATCTCGAGGCCATGGAGGTTTTCCACGTTGGGAGATGTGGGATGCCCCCTTCAAGGATTCCTTCTGCGGGACAATTGAGACCTGTTGGACAGCTCCGGGACATCCCATATGGAATGACTCCAGAGCTCCGTTCGAGGATGGATGCCTGGGAAGTCCGCCTCACCTTCCAATTGTCTCCTAGCAACAAGACAGTTTAGATCTAATGTATCTGCGGGAGCAACCGGGGTGGCTGAGTTGAAATGCACTTTCCAGAGGATGGGTCCTAATGTGTGTTTGTGTCCATGAGTGCCTTGGAATGGGGAGGTGGCACCGGGACCCTGAAGTATTCTCCTAAGCTTTGGCATAGCTCCCATGCACAAGTTTCCTTGTGGAGACGAGATTTGTTCTGATGGGTGCCTCAGGAAATCCCCTCTGCTGGTATTGGAATCCAGGCTTTTGAGGAGACATGCCTGTAAACCAAAGCAATGGATCCGATAATGGCCTCGGGTCCTGTCTGGTTCAATCTTCTTGGTATGAGTGGAGGTAGATGAGTGGAGGTAGATGCTCAGCCGGTATCAACGGCCCTTTTTTGTCCCGGGCGACCTACACTATTGGGATGGCCTCAGGGACTTTGGAGGGTTCTCCTAATTTGTACGATTTTTGACAATGGAATGGGCAGAATTGCAATGGATTGGGTGGGGGCAGTCCTAATGTGTGGTTCCAGGGGCCCCAGCCTGGAGGGAGTGTGGCCCAGGACTTTGAGGACAGAAGACTGAAAACACAAACTCAGCTTAAGTTTGGGGACGTAGGTATGGCACGCCCGATCTACAAACCATGAGAAGAACTCTTCAGGATATGAAGAATGAGCGAGTCTGAGTCGCTTGCTCAGGCTTTTGTCTCTGGATTTTTTTCAGCGATGGCCGTGGAATGTTGGGAAGGTCTCATGGGCCATGGACGAATCTTCCTCTCTGTGGATTTGGCCCGATCCCAATTGTTTTTCGTCAATCTGTGGGATGGGAGGAC
This sequence comes from Mustela nivalis, assembly GCF_964662115.1. Classification (NCBI taxonomy): domain Eukaryota; kingdom Metazoa; phylum Chordata; class Mammalia; order Carnivora; family Mustelidae; genus Mustela; species Mustela nivalis. The sequence continues at coordinate 109,405 of NW_028135133.1, forward strand.
TCCTTTCAGGTTTGTTACCTCTGGTGTCCCACCAAAGAGGAATTCCAAAGCAGAGCCCTGGGGAAGAGTGAAGGGACACTCCGAACTATGGTTAAAAATTGGGGCCTAAGGGCATGGCAAGCCCAATATGCTGTCTCTTCATATAGGCCCTGAGAGGCCTTACCTGAGGACTGCGCTCAGGCTGAGGGTCACAATGTGTGTTTGTGACCAATGTGGCCCGCAAGCATAGGCTGGGCCTCATGGGCCACGCTTGTTTCAACAAAACTGAACGTTGGACAACATGCCAAGCACAAGGTTTCTTGCCATGTGTAAAGAGTTCTGATTTCTGCCTCATTTTCAACCCTGGGCAGTGGTAGGAGATAAGGTCTAGGTTCTGGAGCCTGAAAACCGCAGTTGGGAAGAGATGACGACCTAAGGCCATGGCGGGTCCGATGTGCTCAGTGTGCGGCCAGCTGTCTGGGTGGGACCAGGAGGTCCAGGCTCAGGCTGGGTCAGAAGGGGAAATAGTGCCCAGGTCAGCCTATATGTTTGGGTTACAGCCGAATGGCATGCAGGTTGATCCTCATTTGGGGTTTCGGGGTAGCCCTGAGGGTAATGTTTTACTTCTGTAGGGCAGGCAGTGAGCGGCATTGTAGTTCTGGATTGCCAAACTGGAGGGCTTGTGGGCCAGTAGTCTGAGGACGGAGTCTGAGAACCCAAGCTAGGCCTAGGTTTCTGGGTGAGGATATGGCAGGCACAATCTACAGACCTCAATAGAGATCTCGTGCATCTGAAGTCAAGGCAAGGATCATTCGATCGCTCAGGTTGGACTTTCTGCCCTGATGGCCCATTCTTGAAGAAGGTTGGATCACGAGGACATTGGGGTTTTCCCACGATGGGAGTTTTGAGAAGCTCCAAACTGCAAAGATTCTTCTGCAGGACAATTGAGACCTGTTGGTTGGCTCCAGGCCAACGTTTCCGAGCAGGGTTCTAAGGATGGATCGCTGGGTAGCCCACCTCGCATTCCAATTGTCTGCAAGCAACAAGACAGGTTAGATCTGCTGGATGTGGGGGGCAAACGAGGAGGCTGAGTGGAAATGGACTCTCCTGTGGATGTGTCCTAATATGTTTTTGTGTCTATGGAGACCTTGGAATGAAGCGGTGGCCCTGGGGCCCTGAAGGGTCTCCTAAACAGAGGCTTTGACACAGCTCCAACGTGCATGTTTGCCATGTGTAGATGAGATTTGTTCTGATGGGTGAGTCAAGAAACAGCCATATGCTGGTATTGAAATCCAGGCCTCTGAGGAGAGATGCCTGGAAACCAAAGCAATGGATCCGATTAGTGCCTAGGGGCCTGTTCGTTCCTTTTTACCTCTGGGGACATCAGTCTAGGGGTCTGAGTGCAGGTAGGTGCTCAGATGGGCTCAGAATGCCCCTGTTTGTCCTGGGAAGCCACAACTATTGGGATGGCCTCAGGGACTTTGGAGGTTATCCTACTATTAGGGTTGAGGCCATTGGAATGGGCACATACCATTCCCTTGGAGAGGGCAAGAACAGTCCTCAGGTTTGGCTCCAGGGCCCTGAGCCTGTAGGGTGTGTAGGCCAGAGCTGTTTGGACAGTTGTCTGAAAACACAAACTCGGCTTATGTTTTGGGTCATAGGTATGGCAGGACTGATCTACAGACCATGAGGAGAACACTTCGGGATATGAAAAAAGGGCGAGTGTGAGGCTCTTGCTCAAGTTTTTGTCTCTGGATATCGTGTCACTCATGGTCGTGAAATTGCCGGGTGACTTCATGGGAAATGGACGAGTCTTACTCTCTGGGGGTTCGGTCCTGACCAAAGAGTTTGGGGTCATTCTGGGGATGGAAGAAGTCCGTTTTTTTGTTGTTGTTGTCGATTTGTTTTATTTTGTTTTTCAACCTCAGATGTCCCACCAAATGAGGGATTCCAGAGTAGAGCCCTGGGGTGTGGCGACTGGACAACCAGAAATCTGGTTAAAAATTGGGGACTAGGGACATGTCAAGCCCATTATGACATCTAATGGTCCAGCCACTGAGAGGACTTACTAGAGGACAGGACTCACGCTGAGGTCACAATGCGTGTTTATGCTCTCGTCGCACTGAAGAATGGGCGGGGCCTCAGGGTGAATGCTGTTTTCTCCTACACTGAACGTTGGACAACATGCCAACCACAAGGTTTCTTGCCATGGGTCAGGAAGAGTTCTGATTTCTGCATCACAGTCACCCGTGGGCAGTGATTGGAGTTAAGGTCTAGGTTCTGAAGCCTGAAAACTGTGGTAGGGAAGAGATGATGACCTAAGGCCATGGCGGGTCTGATGTGCTCAGGGTGCGGTCAGCTGTCTGGGTGTTGGTCAGCAGGTCCGGGCTCAGGTTGTGTCAGACAGTGCATTAGTGCCCAGGTTAGACTATATAATTTGGGTACATTCGAGTGCCGTGTAGGTTTATCTTCATTTAAGCTGCCTGGTCAGCTCATTAGGCAATATATTTTTTCAAGAGGGCAGGCAGAGTGCTTCATTGTCGGTCCGGAATTACCAAACTTGTGGGCTTCGGGGCCAGGAGAGTGAGGACGGAAGTCTGAGAACACAAGCTAGACTTCGGATTCAGGGTGTGGGCACGGCAGGTACCCCCTGCAGATCTGAACCAATATCTCATGCATCTGAAGTCAGGGCGAGGATCCAACGTTGGCTCAGGTTGGAGTTTCTGTGCATGACGGCCCCTTCATGAAGGGAGCGGAATCTCGAGGCCATGGTGGTTTTCCACGATGGGAGATGTGGGATGCCCCCTTCAAGGATTCCTTCTGCGGGACAATTGAGACCTGTTGGACAGCTCCAGGACATCCCATATGGAATGACTCCAGAGCACCGTTCGAGGATGGATGCCTGGGAAGTCCGCCTCGCCTTCCAATTGTCTCCTAGCAACAAGACAGTTTAGATCTAATGGATCTGCGGGAGCAACCGGGGTGGCTGAGTTGAAATGCACATTCCAGAGGGTGGGTCCTAATGTTTGTTTGTGTCCATGAGGGCCTTGGAATGGGGAGGTGGCACCGGGACCCTGAAGTATTCTCCTAAGCTTTGGCATAGCTCCCATGCACAAGTTTCCTTGTGGAGACGAGATTTGTTCTGATGGGTGCCTCTGGAAATCCCCTCTGCTGTTATTGGAATCCAGGCTTTTGAGGAGACATGCCTGTAAACCAAAGCAATGGATCCGATAATGGCCTCGGATCCTGTCTGGTTCAATCTTCTTGGTATGAGTGGAGGTAGATGAGTGGAGGTAGATGCTCAGCTGTTATCAACCGCCCTTATTTTTCCCGGGCGACCTACACTATTGGGATGGCCTCAGGGACTTTGGAGGGTTCTCCTAATTTGTACGATATTTGACATTGGAATGGGCAGAATTCCCATGGATTGGGTGGGGGCAGTCCTAATGTGTGGCTCCAGGGGCCCCAGCCTGGAGGGAGTGTGGCCCAGGACTTTGAGGACAGAAGACAGAAAACACAAACTCAGCTTAAGTTTGGGGACGTAGGTATGGCACGCCCGATCTACAAACCATGAGAAGAACTCTTCAGGATATGAAGAATGAGCGAGTTTCAGTCGCTTGCTCAGGCTTTTGTCTTTGGATTTTGTTTCAGCGATGGCCGTGGAATGTTGGGGAGGTCTCATGGGCCATGGAAGAATCTTCCTCTCTGTGGATTTGGCCCGATCCCAATTGTTTTTCGTCAATCTGTGGGATGGGAGGACTCCTTTCAGGTTTGTTACCTCTGGTGTCCCACCAAAAGAGGAATTCCAAAGCAGAGCCCTGGGGAAGAGTGAAGGGACAACCCGAACTATGGTTAAAAATTGGGGCCTAGGGGCATGGCAAGCCCAATATGCTGTCTCTTCATATAGGCCCTGAGAGGCCTTATCTGAGGACTGGCCTCAGGCTGAGGGTCACAGTGTGTGTTTGTGACAAATGTGGCCCGCAAGCATGTGCTGGGCCTCATGGGCCACGCTTGTTTCAACTACACTGAACGTTGGACAACATGCCAAGCACAAGGTTTCTTGCCATGGGGAAAGAGTTCTGATTTCTGCATCATTTTCAACCCTGGGCAATGGTTGGAGATAAGGTCTAAGTTCTGGAGCCTGAAAACCGCAGTTGGGAAGAGATGACGACCTAAGGCCATGGCGGGTCCGATGTGCTCACTGTGCGGCCAGCTGTCTGGTTGGGACCAGGAGGTCCAGGCTCAGACTGGGTCAGAAGGGGAAATAGTGCCCAGGTCAGCCTATATGTTTGGGGTACAGCCGATTGGCGTGCAGGTTGATGCTCATTTGGGGTTTCGGGGTAGCCCTGAGGGCAATGTTTTACTTCTGTAGGGCAGGCAGAGTGCGGCATTGTAGTTCTGGATTGCCAAACTGGAGGGCTTGTGGGCCAGTAGTCTGAGGACGGAGTCTGAGAACCCCAGCTAGGCCTAGGTTTCTGGGTGAGGATATGGCAGGCACAATCTACAGACCTCAATAGAGATCTCGTGCATCTGAAGTCAGGGCAAGGATCAGACGATCGCTCAGGTTGGACTTTCTGCCCTGATGGCCCTTTCTTGAAGGGGGTTGGATCACGAGGACATGGGGGTTTTCCCACGATGGGAGTTGTGAGAAGCTCCAAACTGCAAAGATTCTTCTGCAGGACAATTGAGACCTGTTGGTTGGTTCCAGGCCAACGATTCCGAGCAGGGTTCTAAGGATGGATGGCTGGGTAGCCCAGTCGCATTCCAATCGTCTCCAAGCAACAAGACAGGTTAGATCTGCTGGATGTTGGGGGCAACCGAGGAGGCTGAGTGGAATTGGACTCTCCTGTCGATGTGTCCTAATATGTTTTTGTGTCTATGGAGACCTTGGAATGAAGCGGTGGCCCTGGGGCCCTGAAGGGTTCTCCTAAACAGAGGCTTTGACACAGCTCCAACGTGCATGTTTCCCATGTGTAGATGAGATTTGTTCTGATGGGTGAGTCAAGAAACAGCCATATGCTGGTATTGAAATCCAGGCCTCTGAGGAGAGATGCCTGGAAACCAAAGCAATGGATCCGATTAGTGCCTAGGGGCCTGTTCGTTCCTTTTTACCTCTGGGGACATCAGTCTACGGGTCTGAGTGCAGGTAGGTGCTCAGATGGGCTCAGATTGCCCCTGTTTGTCCTGGGAAGCCACAACTATTGGGATGGCCTCAGGGACTTTGGAGGTTATCCTATTAGTAGGGTTGTGGCCATTGGAATGGGCACATACAATTCCCTTGGAGAGGGCAAGTACAGTCCTCAGGTTTGGCTCCAGGGCCCTGAGCCTGTAGGGTGTGTAGGCCAGAGCTGTTTGGACAGTTGTCTGAAAACACAAACTCGGCTTATGTTTTCGGTCATAGGTATGGCAGGACTGATCTACAGACCATAAGGAGAACACTTCGGGATATGAAAAAAGGGCGAGTGTGAGGCTCTTGCTCAAGTTTTTGTCTCTGGATATCGTGTCACTCACGGTCGTGAAATTGCCGGGTGACTTCATGGGAAATGGACGAGTCTTACTCTCTGAGGGTTTGGTCCCGACCAAAGAGTTTGGGGTCATTCTGGGGATGGAAGAAGTCCGTTTTTTTGTTGTTGTCGATTTGTTTCATTTTGTTTTTCAACCTCAGATGTCCCACCAAATGAGGGATTCCAGAGTAGAGCCCTGAGGTGGGGCGACTGGACAACCAGAAATCTGGTTAAAAATTGGGGACTAGGGACATGTCAAGCCCATTATGACATCTAATGGTCCAGCCACTGAGAGGACTTACTAGAGGACAGGACTCACGCTGAGGTCACAATGCGTGTTTATGCTCTCGTCGCACTCAGGAATGGGCGGGGCCTCAGAGTGAATGCTGTTTTCTCCTACACTGAACGTTGGACAACATGCCAACCACAAGGTTTCTTGCCATGGGTCAGGAAGAGTTCTGATTTCTGCATCAATGTCCCCCGTGGGCAGTGATTGGAGATAAGGTCTAGGTTCTGAAGCCTGGAAACTGAGGTAGGGAAGAGATGATGACCTAAGGCCAGGGCGTGTTTGATGTGCTCAGGGCGCGGTCACCTGGCCGGTGTTGGTCAGCAGGTCCGGGCTCAGGTTGTGTCAGACAGTGCATTAGTGCCCAGGTTAGACTATATAATTTGGGTACATTCGAGTGCCGTGTAGGTTTATCTTCATTTAAGCTGCCTGGTCAGCTCATTATGTAATATTTTTTTTCTAGAGGGCAGGCAGAGTGCTTCATTGTCGGTCCGGAATTGCCATAATTGAGGGCTTCGGGGCCAGGAGAGTGCGGACGGAAGTCTGAGAACACAAGCTAGACTTCGGATTCAGGGTGAGGGCACGGCAGGTACCCCCTGCAGATCTGAACCAATATCTCATGCATCTGAAGTCAGGGCGAGGATCCGACGTTGGCTCAGGTTGGAGTTTCTGCGCATGACGGCCCCTTCATGAAGGGAGCGGAATCTCGAGGCCATGGAGGTTTTCCACGCTGGGAGATGTGGGATGCCCCCTTCAAGGATTCCTTCTGCGGGACAATTGAGACCTGTTGGACAGCTCCAGGACATCCCATATGGAATGACTCCAGAGCACCGTTCGAGGATGGATGCCTGGGAAGTCCGCCTCGCCTTCCAATTGTCTCCTAGCAACAAGACAGTTTAGATCTAATGGATCTGCGGGAGCAACCGGGGTGGCTGAGTTGGAATGCACTTTCCAGAGGATGGGTCCTAACGTGTGTTTGTGTCCATGAGGGCCTTGGTATGGGGAGGTGGCACCGGGACCCTGAAGTATTCTCCTAAGCTTTGGCATAGCTCCCATGCACAAGTTTCCTTGTGGAGACGGGATTTGTTCTGATGGGTGCCTCAGGAAATCCCCTCTGCTGGTATTGGAATCCAGGCTTGAGGAGACATGCCTGTAAACCAAAGCAATGGATCTGATAATGGCCTCGGGTCCTGTCTGGTTCAATTTTCTTGGTATGAGTGGAGGTAGATGAGTGGAGGTAGATGCTCAGCCGGTATCAACCGCCCTTTTTTGTCCCGGGCGACCTACACTATTGGGATGGCCTCAGGGACTTTGGAGGGTTCTCCTAATTTGTACGATTTTTGACAATGGAATGGGCAGAATTCCCATGGATTGGGTGGGGGCAGTCCTAATGTGTGGCTCCAGGGGCCCCAGCGTGGAGGGAGTGTGGCCCAGGACTTTGAGGACAGAAGACTGAAAACACAAACTCAGCTTAAGTTTGGGGACGTAGGTATGGCACGCCCGATCTACAAACCATGAGAAGAACTCTTCAGGATATGAAGAATGAGCGAGTCTGAGTCGCTTGCTCAGGCTTTTGTCTCTGGATTTTGTTTCAGCGATGGCCGTGGAATGTTGGGGAGGTCTCATGGGCCATGGACGAATCTTCCTCTCTGTGGATTTGGCCCGATCCCAATTGTTTTTCGTCAGTCTGTGGGATGGGAGGACTCCTTTCAGGTTTGTTACCTCTGGTGTCCCACCAAAAGAGGAATTCCAAAGCAGAGCCCTGGGGAAGAGTGAATGGAAACCCCGAACGATGGTTAAAAATTGGGGCCTAGGGGCATGGCAAGCCCAATATGCTGTCTCTTCATATAGTCCCTGAGAGGCCTTACCTGAGGACTGGGCTCAGGCTGAGTGTCACAATGTGTGTTTGTGACCAATGTGGCCTGCAAGCATGCGCTGGGCCTCATGGGCCACGCTTGTTTTAACTACACTGAACGTTGGACAACATGCCAACCACAAGGTTTCTTGCCATGGGGAAAGAGTTCTGATTTCTGCATCATTTTCAACCCTGGGCAGTGGTTGGAGATAAGGTCTAGGTTCTGGAGCCTGAAAACCGCAGTTGGGAAGAGATGACGACCTAAGGCCATGGCGGGTCCGATGTGCTCAGTGTGCGGCCAGCTGTCTGGGTGGGACCAGGAGGTCCAGGCTCAGGCTTGGTCAGAAGGGGAAATAGTGCCCAGGTCAGCCTATATGTTTGGGGTACAGCCGAATGGCGTGCAGGTGGATCCTCATTTGGAGTTTCGGGGTAGCCCTGAGGGCAATGTTTTACTTCTGTAGGGCAGGCAGAGTGCGGCATTGTAGTTCTGGATTGCCCAACTGGAGGGCTTGTGGGCCAGTAGTCTGAGGACGGAGTCTGAGAACCCAAGCTAGGCCTAGGTTTCTGGGTGAGGATATGGAAGGCACAATCTACAGACCTCAATCGAGATCTCGTGCATCTGAAGTCAGGGCAAGGATCAGACGATCGCTCAGGTTGGACTTTCTGCCCTGATGGCCCTTTCTTTTTTTTTTTTTTTTAATTTATTTTTTATTTTCAGCATAACAGTATTCATTATTTTTCACCACACCCAGTGCTCCATGCAATTCGTGCCCTTTTTAATACCCACCACCTAGTACCCCAACCTCCCACCCCCCACCCCTTCAAAACCCTCAGATTGTTTTTCAGAGTCCATAGTCTCTCATGGTTCACCTCCCCTTCCAATTTCCCCCAACTCCCTTCTCCTCTCTAACTCCCCATGTCCTCCATGCTATTTGTTATGCTCCACAAATAAGTGAAACCATATGATAATTGACTCTCTCTGCTTGACTTATTTCACTCAGCATAATAATCTCTTCCAGTCCCGTCCATGTTGCTACAAAAGTTGGGTATTTGTCCTTTCTTTTTTTTTTTTTTTTATAAACATATATTTTTATCCCCAGGGGTACAGGTCTGTGAATCACCAGGTTTACACACTTCACAGCACTCACCAAAGCACATACCCTGACCCAATGTCCATAATCCCACCCCCTTCTCCCAAACCCCCTCCCCCCAGCAACCCTCAGTTTGTTTTGTGAGATTAAGAGTCACTTATGGTTTGTCTCCCTCCCAATCCCATCTTGTTTCATTTATTCTTCTCCTACCCACTTAAGCCTCCATGTTGCATCACCACTTCCTCATATCAGGGAGATCATATGATAGTTGTCTTTCTCTGCTTGACTTATTTCGCTAAGCATGATACGCTCTAGTTCCATCCATGTTGTCGCAAATGGCAAGATTTCATTTCTTTTGATGGCTGCATAGTATTCCATTGTGTATATATACCACATCTTCTTGATCCATTCATCTGTGGATGGACATCTAGGTTCTTTCCATAGTTTGGCTATTGTGGACATTGCTGCTATAAACATTCGGGTGCATGTGCCCCTTTGGATCACTACATTTGTATCTTTAGGGTAAATACCCAATAGTGCAATTGCTGGGTCATAGGGCAGTTCTATTTTCAACATTCTGAGGAACCTCCATGCTGTTTTCCAGAGTGGCTGCACCAGCTTGCATTCCCACCAACAGTGTAGGAGGGTTCCCCTTTCTCCACATCCTCGCCAGCATCTCTCATTTCCTGACTTGTTGATTTTAGCCATTCTGACTAGTGTGAGGTGATATCTCATTGTGGTTTTGATTTGTATTTCCCTGATGCCGAGTGATATGGAGCACTTTTTCATGTGTCTGTTGGCCATCTGGATGTCTTCTTTGCAGAAATGTCTGTTCATGTCCTCTGCCCATTTCTTGATTGGATTATTTGTTCTTTGGGTGTTGAGTTTGCTAAGTTCTTTATAGATTCTGGACACTAGTCCTTTATCTGATATGTCGTTTGCAAATATCTTCTCCCATTCTGTCAGTTGTCTTTTGATTTTGTTAACTGTTTCCTTTGCTGTGCAAAAGCTTTTGATCTTGATGAAATCCCAATAGTTCATTTTTTCCCTTGCTTCCCTTGCCTTTTGCGTTGTTCCTAGGAAGATGTTGCTGCGGCAGAGGTCGAAGAGGTTGCTGCCTGTGTTCTCCTCAAGGATTTTGATGGATTCCTTTCGCACATTGAGGTCCTTCATCCATTTTGAGTCTATTTTTGTGTGTGGTGTAAGGAAATGGTCCAATTTCATTTTTCTGCATGTGGCTGTCCAATTTTCCCAGCACCATTTATTGAAGAGGCTGTCTTTTTTCCATTGGACATTCTTTCCTGCTTTGTCGAAGATGAGTTGACCATAGATTTGAGGGTCTATTTCTGGGCTCTCTATTCTGTTCCATTGATCTATGTGTCTGTTTTTGTGCCAGTACCATGCTGTCTTGATGATGACAGCTTTGTAATAGAGCTTGAAGTCCGGAATTGTGATGCCACCAACGTTGGCTTTCTTTTTCAATATCCCTTTGGCTATTCGAGGTCTTTTCTGGTTCCATATAAATTTTAGCATTATTTGTTCCATTTCTTTGAAAAAGATGGATGGTACTTTAAAAGGAATTGCATTAAATGTGTAGATTGCTTAGGGTAGCATAGACATTTTCACAATATTTATTCTTCCAATCCAGGAGCATGGAACATTTTTCCATTTCTTTGTATCTTCCTCAATTTCTTTCATGAGTACTTTTTCTGTGTCTCTTTGGTTAGGTTTATTCCTAGGTATCTTATGGTTTTGGATGCAATTGTAAATGGGATTGACTCCTTAATATCTCTTTCTTCTGTCTTTCTGTTGGTGTAGAGAAATGCAACTGATTTCTGTGCATTGATTTTATATCCTGACACTTTACTGAATTCCTGTATAAGTTCTAGCAGTTTTGGAGTGGAGTCTTTTGGGTTTTCCACATATAGTATCATATCATCTGCGAAGAGTGATAATTTGACTTCTTCTTTGCCAATTTGGATGCCTTTAATTTCCTTTTGTTGTCTGATTGCTGAGGCTAGGACCTCTAGTACTATGTTGAATAGCAGTGGTGATAAGGGACATCCCTGCCGTGTTCCTGACCTTAGTGGAAAAGCTTTCAGTTTTTCTCGATTGAGAATGATATTTGCGGTGGGTTTTTCATAGATGGCTTTGATGATATTGAGGTATGTGCCCTCTATCCCTACACTTTGAAGAGTTTTGATCAGGAAGGGATGCTGTACTTTGTCAAATGCTTTTTCAGCATCTATTGAAAGTATCATATGGTTCTTGTTCTTTCTTTTATTGATGTGTTGTATCACATTGACTGATTTGCGGATGTTGAACCAACCTTGCAGCCCTGGAATAAATCCCACTTGGTCGTGGTGAATAATCTTTTTAATGTACTGTTGAATCCTATTGGCTAGTATTTTGCTGAGTATTTTTGCATCTGTGTTCCCTGATGGCCCTTTCTTGAAGGGGGTTGGATCACGAGGACATGGGGGTTTTCCCACGATGGGAGTTGTGAGAAGCTCCAAACTGCAAAGATTCTTCTGCAGGACAATTGAGAACTGTTGGTTGGCTCCAGGCCAACGATTCCGAGCAGGGTTCTAAGGATGGATGGCTGGGTAGCCCACCTCGCATTCCAATTGTCTCCAAGCAACAAGACAGGTTAGATCTGCTGGATGTGGGGGGCAACCGAGGAGGCTGAGTTGAAATGGACTCTCCTGTGGATGTGTCCTAATAAGTTTTTGTGTCTATGGAGACCTTGGAATGAAGCGGTGGCCCTGGGGCCCTGAAGGGTTCTCCTAAACAGAGGCTTTGACACAGCTCCAACGTGCATGTTTCCCATGTGTAGATGAGATTTGTTCTGATGGGTGAGTCAAGAAACAGCCATATGCTGGTATTGAAATCCAGGCCTCTGAGGAGAGATGCCTGGAAACCAAAGCAATGGATCCGATTAGTGCCTGGGGGCCTGTTCGTTCCTTTTTACCTCTGGGGACATCAGTCTACGGGTCTGAGTGCAGGTAGGTGCTCAGATGGGCTCAGATTGCCCCTGTTTGTCCTGGGAAGCCACAACTATTGGGATGGCCTCAGGGACTTTGGAGGTTATCCTACTAGTAGGGTTGTGGCCATTGGAATGGGCACATACAATTCCCTTGGAGAGGGCAAGTACAGTCCTCAGGTTTGGCTCCAGGGCCCTGAGCCTGTAGGGTGTGTAGGCCAGAGCTGTTTGGACAGTTGTCTGAAAACACAAACTCGGCTTATGTTTTGGGTCATAGGTATGGCAGGACTGATCTACAGACCATGAGGAGAACACTTCAGGATATGAAAAAAGGGCGAGTGTGAGGCTCTTGCTCAAGTTTTTGTCTCTGGATATCGTGTCACTCACGGTCGTGAAATTGCCGGGTGACTTCATGGGAAATGGACGAGTCTTACTCTCTGAGGGTTTGGTCCCGACCAAAGAGTTTGGGGTCATTCTGGGGATGGAAGAAGTCCGTTTTTTTGTTGTTGTCGATTTGTTTTATTTTGTTTTTCAACCTCAGATGTCCCACCAAATGAGGGATTCCAGCGTAGTGCCCTGAGGTGGGGCGACTGGACAACCAGAAATCTGGTTCAAAATTGGGGACTAGGGACATGTCAAGCCCATTATGACATCTAATGGTCCAGCCACTGAGAGGACTTACTAGAGGACAGGACTCACGCTGAGGTCACAATGCGTGTTTATGCTCTCGTCGCACTCAAGAATGGGCGGGGCCTCAGGGTGAATGCTGTTTTCTCCTACACTAAACGTTGGACAGCATGCCAACCACAAGGTTTCTTGCCATGGGTCAGGAAGAGTTCTGATTTCTGCATCACAGTCACCCGTGGGCAGTGATTGGAGATAAGGTCTAGGTTCTGAAGCCTGAAAACTGAGGTAGGGAAGAGATGATGACCTAAGGCCAGGGCGGGTCTGATGTGCTCAGTGTTTGGTCAGCTGTCTGGGTGTTGGTCAGCAGGTCCGGGCTCAGGTTGTGTCAGACAGTGCATTAGTGCCCAGGTTAGACTATATAATTTGGGTACATTCGAGTGCCGTGTAGGTTTATCTTCATTTAAGCTGCCTGGTCAGCTCATTAGGCAATATATTTTTTCTAGAGGGCAGGCAGAGTGCTTCATTGTCGGTCCGGAATTGCCATACTTGAGGGCTTCGGGGCCAGGAGAGTGCGTACGGAAGTCTGAGAACACAAGCTAGACTTCGGATTCAGGGTGAGGGCACGGCAGGTACCCGCTGCAGATCTGAACCAATATCTCATGCATCTGAAGTCAGGGCGAGGATCCCACGTTGGCTCAGGTTGGAGTTTCTGTGCATGACGGCCCCTTCATGAAGGGAGCGGAATCTCGAGGCCATGGAGGTTTTCCACGCTGGGAGATGTGGCATGCCCCCTTCAAGGATTCCTTCTGCGGGACAATTGAGACCTGTTGGACAGCTCCAGGACATCCCATATGGAATGACTCCAGAGCACCGTTCGAGGATGGATGCCTGGGAAGTCCGCCTCGCCTTCCATTGTCTCCTAGCAACAAGACAGTTTAGATCTAATGGATCTGCGGGATCAACCGGGGTGGCTGAGTTGAAATGCACTTTCCAGAGGATGGGTCCTAATGTGTGTTTGTGTCCATGAGGGCCTTGGAATGGGGAGGTGGCACCGGGACCCTGAAGTATTCTCCTAAGCTTTGGCATAGCTCCCATGCACAAGTTTCCTTGTGGAGACGAGATTTGTTCTGTTGGGTGCCTCAGGAAATCCCCTCTGCTGGTATTGGAATGCAGGCTTTTGAGGAGACATGCCTGTAAAACAAAGCAATGGATCCGATAATGGCCTCGGGTCCTGTCTGGTTCAATCTTCTTCGTATGAGTGGAGGTAGATGAGTGGAGGTAGATGCTCAGCCGGTATCAACCGCCCTTTTTTGTCCCGGGGGACCTACACTATTGGGATGGCTTCAGGGACTTTGGAGGGTTCTCCTAATTTGTAGGATTTTTGACAATGGAATGGGCAGAATTCCCATGGATTGTGTGGGGGCAGTCATAATGTGTGGCTCCAGGGGCCCCAGCCTGGAGGGAGTGTGGCCCAGGACTTTGAGGACAGAAGACTGAAAACACAAACTCAGCTTAAGTTTGGGGACGTAGGTATGGCACGCCCGATCTACAAACCATGAGAAGAACTCTTCAGGATATGAAGAATGAGCGAGTCTGAAGAGCTTGCTCAGGCTTTTGTCTCTGGATTTTGTTTCAGCGATGGCCGTGGAATGTTGGGGAGGTCTCATGGGCCATGGACGAATCTTCCTCTCTGTGGATTTGGCCCGATCCCAATTGTTTTTCGTCAATCTGTGGGATGGGAGGACTCCTTTCTGGTTTGTTACCTCTGGTGTCCCACCAAAAGAGGAATTCCAAAGCAGAGCCCTGGGGAAGAGTGAAGGGACACCCCGAACTATGGTTAAAAATTGGGGCCTAGGGGCATGGCAAGCCCAATATGCTGTCTCTTCATATAGGCCCTGAGAGGCCTTACCTGAGGACTGGGCTCAGGCTGAGGGTCACAATGTGTGTTTGTGACCAATGGGGCCCGTAAGCATGGGCTGGGCCTCATGGGCCACGCTTGTTTCAACTACACTGAACATTGGACAACATGCCAAGCACAAGGTTTCTTGCCATGGGGAAAGAGTTCTGATTTCTGCATCATTTTCAACCCTGGGCAGTGGTTGGAGATAAGGTCTAGGTTCTGGAGCCTTAAAACCGCAGTTGGGAAGAGATGACGACCTAAGGCCATGGCGGGTCCGATGTGCTCAGTGTGCGGCCAGCTGTCTGGGTGGGACCAGGAGGTCCAGGCTCAGGCTGGGTCAGAAGGGGAAATAGTGCCCAGGTCAGCCTATATGTTTGGGGTACAGCCGAATGGCGTGCAGGTGGATCCTCATTTGGAGTTTCGGTGTAGCCCTGAGGGCAATGTTTTACTTCTGTAGGGCAGGCAGAGTGCGGCATTGTAGTTCTGGATTGCCCAACTGGAGGGCTTGTGGGCCAGTAGTCTGAGGACGGAGTCTGAGAACCCAAGCTAGGCCTATTTTTCTGGGTGAGGATATGGCAGGCACAATCTACAGACCTCAATAGAGATCTCGTGCATCTGAAGTCAGGGCAAGGATCAGACGATCGCTCAGGTTGGACTTTCTGCCCTGATGGCCCTTTCTTGAAGGGGGTTGGATCACGAGGACATGGGGGTTTTCCCACGATGGGAGTTGTGAGAAGCTCCAAACTGCAAAGATTCTTCTGCAGGACAATTGAGACCTGTTGGTTGGCTCCAGGCCAACGATTCCGAGCAGGGTTCTAAGGATGGATGGCTGGGTAGCCCACCTCGCATTCCAATTGTCTCCAAGCAACAAGACAGGTTAGATCTGCTGGATGTGGGGGGCAACCGAGGAGGCTGAGTTGAAATGGACTCTCCTGTGGATGTGTCCTAATATGTTTTTGTGTCTATGGAGACCTTGGAATGAAGCGGTGGCCCTGGGGCCCTGAAGGGTTCTCTTAAACAGAGGCTTTGACACAGCTCCAACGTGCATGTTTCCCATGTGTAGATGAGATTTGTTCTGATGGGTGAGTCAAGAAACAGCCATATGCTGGTATTGAAATCCAGGCCTCTGAGGAGAGTTTCCTGGAAACCAAAGCAATGGATCCGATTAGTGCTTGGGGCCTGTCCGTTCCTTTTTCCTTCTGGGGACATCAGTCTACGGGTCTGAGTGCAGGTAGGTGCTCAGATGGGCTCAGATTGCCCCTGTTGTCCTGGGAAGCCACAACTATTGGGATGGCCTCAGGGACTTTGGAGGTTATCCTATTAGTAGGGTTGTGGCCATTGGAATGGGCACATACAATTCCCTTGGAGAGGGCAAGTACAGTCCTCAGGTTTGGCTCCAGGGCCCTGAGCCTGTAGGGTGTGTAGGCCAGAGCTGTTTGGACAGTTGTCTGAAAACACAAACTCGGCTTATGTTTTGGGTCATAGGTATGGCAGGACTGATCTACAGACCATGAGGAGAACACTTCGCGATATGAAAAAAGGGCGAGTGTGAGGCTCTTGCTCAAGTTTTTGTCTCTGGATATCGTGTCACTCATGGTCGTGAAATTGCCGGGTGACTTCATGGGAAATGGACGAGTCTTACTCTCTGGGGGTTCGGTCCCGTACAAAGAGTTTGGGGTCATTCTGGGGATGGAAGAAGTCCGTTTTTTTGTTGTTGTCGATTTGTTTCATTTTGTTTTTCAACCTCAGATGTCCCACCAAATGAGGGATTCCAGCGTAGAGCCCTGAGGTGGGGCGACTGGACAACCAGAAATCTGGTTCAAAATTGGGGACTAGGGACATGTCAAGCCCATTATGACATCTAATGGTCCAGCCACTGAGAGGACTTACTAGAGGACAGGACTCACGCTGAGGTCACAATGCGTGTTTATGCTCTCGTCGCACTCAAAAATGGGCGGGGCCTCAGGGTGAATGCTGTTTTCTCCTACACTGAACGTTGGACAACATGCCAACCACAAGGTTTCTTGCCATGGGTCAGGAAGAGTTCTGTTTTCTGCATCACAGTCACCCGTGGGCAGTGATTGGAGATAAGGTCTAGGTTCTGAAGCCTGAAAACTGAGGTAGGGAAGAGATGATGACCTAAGGCCAGGGCGGGTCTGATTTGCTCAGGGTGCGGTCAGCTGTCTGGGTGTTGGTCAGCAGGTCCGGGCTCAGGTTGTGTCAGACAGTGCATTAGTGCCCAGGTTAGACTATATAATTTGGGTACATTCGAGTGCCGTGTAGGTTTATCTTCATTTAAGCTGCCTGGTCAGCTCATTAGGCAATATATTTTTTCTAGAGGGCAGGCAGAGTGCTTCATTGTCGGTCCGGAATTGCCATACTTGAGGGCTTCGGGGCCAGGAGAGTGCGTACGGAAGTCTGAGAACACAAGCTAGACTTCGGATTCAGGGTGAGGGCACGGCAGGTACCCCCTGCAGATCTGAACCAATATCTCATGCATCTGAAGTCAGAGCGAGGATCCCACGTTGGCTCAGGTTGGAGTTTCTGTGCATGACGGCCCCTTCATGAAGGGAGCGGAATCTCGAGGCCATGGAGGTTTTCCACGTTGGGAGATGTGGGATGCCCCCTTCAAGGATTCCTTCTGCGGGACAATTGAGACCTGTTGGACAGCTCCAGGACATCCCATATGGAATGACTCCAGAGCACCGTTCGAGGATGGATGCCTGGGAAGTCCGCCTCGCCTTACAATTGTCTCCTAGCAACAAGACAGTTTAGATCTAATGGATCTGCGGGATCAACCGGGGTGGCTGAGTTGAAATGCACTTTCCAGAGGATGGGTCCTAATGTGTGTTTGTGTCCATGAGGGCCTTGGAATGGGGAGGTGGCACCGGGACCCTGAAGTATTCTCCTAAGCTTTGGCATAGCTCCCATGCACAAGTTTCCTTGTGGAGACGAGATTTGTTCTGTTGGGTGCCTCAGGAAATCCCCTCTGCTGGTATTGGAATGCAGGCTTTTGAGGAGACATGCCTGTAAAACAAAGCAATGGATCCGATAATGGCCTCGGGTCCTGTCTGGTTCAATCTTCTTGGTATGAGTGGAGGTAGATGAGTGGAGGTAGATGCTCAGCCGGTATCAACCGCCCTTTTTTGTCCCGGGGGACCTACACTATTGGGATGGCTTCAGGGACTTTGGAGGGTTCTCCTAATTTGTAGGATTTTTGACAATGGAATGGGCAGAATTCCCATGGATTGTGTGGGGGCAGTCATAATGTGTGGCTCCAGGGGCCCCAGCCTGGAGGGAGTGTGGCCCAGGACTTTGAGGACAGAAGACTGAAAACACAAACTCAGCTTAAGTTTGGGGACGTAGGTATGGCACGCCCGATCTACAAACCATGAGAAGAACTCTTCAGGATATGAAGAATGAGCGAGTCTGAGTCGCTTGCTCAGGCTTTTGTCTCTGGATTTTGTTTCAGCGATGGCCGTGGAATGTTGGGGAGGTCTCATGGGCCATGGACGAATCTTCCTCTCTGTGGATTTGGCCCGATCCCAATTGTTTTTCGTCAATCTGTGGGATGGGAGGACTCCTTTCTGGTTTGTTACCTCTGGTGTCCCACCAAAAGAGGAATTCCAAAGCAGAGCCCTGGGGAAGAGTGAAGGGACACCCCGAACTATGGTTAAAAATTGGGGCCTAGGGGCATGGCAAGCCCAATATGCTGTCTCTTCATATAGGCCCTGAGAGGCCTTACCTGAGGACTGGGCTCAGGCTGAGGTTCAAAATGTGTGTTTGTGACCAATGTGGCCCGCAAGCATGGGCTGGGCCTCATGGGCCACGCTTGTTTCAACTACACTGAACGTTGGACAACATGCCAAGCACAAGGTTACTTGCCATGGGGAAAGAGTTCTGATTTCTGCATCATTTTCTACCCTTGGCAGTGGTTGGAGATAAGGTCTAAGTTCTGAGCCTGAAAACCGAAGTTGGGAAGAGAAGACGACCTAAGGCCATGGCGGGTCCGATGTGCTCAGTGTGCGGCCAGCTGTCTGGGTGGGACCAGGAGGTCCAGGCTCAGGCTGGGTCAGAAGGGGAAATAGTGCCCAGGTCAGCCTATATGTTGGGGTTACAGCCGAATGGCGTGCAGGTTGATCCTCATTTGGGGTTTCGGGGTAGCCCTGAGGGCAATGTTTTACTTCTGTAGGGCAGGCAGAGTGCGGCATTGTAGTTCTGGATTGCCCAACTGGAGGGCTTGTGGGCCAGTAGTCTGAGGACGGAGTCTGAGAACCCAAGCTAGGCCTAGGTTTCTGGGTGAGGATATGGCAGGCACAATCTACAGACCTCAATCGAGATCTCGTGCATCTGAAGTCAGGGCAAGGATCAGACGATCGCTCAGGTTGGACTTTCTGCCCTGATGGCCCTTTCTTGAAGGGGGTTGGATCACGAGGACATGGGGTTTTCCCACGATGGGAGTTGTGACAAGCTCCAAACTGCAAAGATTCTTCTGCAGGACAATTGAGACCTGTTGGTTGGCTCCAGGCCAACGATTCCGAGCAGGGTTCTAAGGATGGATGGCTGGGTAGCCCACCTCGCATTCCAATTGTCTGCAAGCAACAAGACAGGTTAGATCTGCTGGATGTGGGGGGCAACCGAGGAGGCTGAGTTGAAATGGACTCTCCTGTGGATGTGTCCTAATATGTTTTTGTGTCTATGGAGACCTTGGAATGAAGCGGTGGCCCTGGGGCCCTGAAGGGTTCTCCTAAACAGAGGCTTTGACACAGCTCCAACGTGCATGTTTCCCATGTGTAGATGAGATTTGTTCTGATGGGTGAGTCAAGAAACAGCCATATGCTGGTATTGAAATCCAGGCCTCTGAGGAGAGTTTCCTGGAAACCAAAGCAATGGATCCGATTAGTGCCTAGGGGCCTGTCCGTTCCTTTTTACCTCTGGGGACATCAGTCTACGGGTCTGAGTGCAGGTAGGTGCTCAGATGGGCTCAGATTGCCCCTGTTTGTCCTGGGAAGCCACAACTATTGGGATGGCCTCAGGGACTTTGGAGGTTATCCTATTAGTAGGGTTGTGGCCATTGGAATGGGCACATACAATTCCCTTGGAGAGGGCAAGTACAGTCCTCAGGTTTGGCTCCAGGGCCCTGAGCCTGTAGGGTGTGTAGGCCAGAGCTGTTTGGACAGTTGTCTGAAAACACAAACTCGGCTTATGTTTTGGGTCATAGGTATGGCAGGACTGATCTACAGACCATGAGGAGAACACTTCGGGATATGAAAAGAGGGCAAGTGTGAGGCTCTTGCTCAAGTTTTTGTCTCTGGATATCGTGTCACTCATGGTCGTGAAATTGCCGGGTGACTTCATGGTAAATGGACGA
>NW_028135132.1:0-128915 GCF_964662115.1 Mustela nivalis
CCTTTGTCCTTTGCATGATATCACTGCCCTCTGATGCACGAACCACCCAAATCTCCCATGAGCCATGTCTCCAAACTTCTCCCATAGTTTCTGCGACCTCCGATCTCTTACTCTGTGGAGTTTACTGTGTAGGCTTCAGGTCAATTTCCACCCCGACCCCATTATTGTTGTCATCTTCCTTTTGCTTTCATGGTTGAAGACAAGCATGAGGTTATTAGACACTACTACCATCTCACTGTCCTCCATGTCACCGCAAATTCTTACTGAGACTTAAGCAAGAATGAATTATTCCATATGTCTCATGTGACAGGCTTGCAGAGAGCTTTGGGCTCTGTCATATCTATCATTCTCAGAAAGAAAACAAACAGACGATTTCACTCCCTCAAGACAGTCAAGAAACATATGAAAAATCAAGGGGTATAGGGACAAACAATACGATTCTAATGAGGCACAAAAAATGTGGTGTTTGTTTGAAGGCAGTTTTGTGAGAATACGTGTTTATGGAAGAGTACAAATGATGACATTGCTTGCAGAAGATGTTCTTGAAACGGATGGAATGTGAGTTTCTAAGGCATGTCACATTGAATTGCTAACCTTAAGAGACCCAACTCCTACCTCTGGAATTTAATTATAAGTTTTTTGTGAAACACACACAGACCACGCACACATTAAGACATGCACATGCACACACAGACGAACACACACACAGAGAAGACATGAGAAAGAGGGGGAGGAAGTGAGAAATCGCACTAATGAAGCATCCCCAAAGAAAATACCATAAAAGGGAAAGGCACAGAGAATTCAAGTCAGAATTCAACCGAAATGAGAAAGTGAACTTCTTACCTAACAATAATTCATTCAGCATTCAGGACGAAAGTCTCCCGTCAATACAAACATTTTGTAGGTGTGGTAGAAATTAGAAAAAATAAAATAAAATAAAACAAACAAACAAACAAAAAACCAGAAAGGATTCATCAAAAAACAACAAATATTAAACAAGCTCGACCCCTGTTGCCCATAGGAGATTTCCTTTGACTATAAAATACACATAGCTTGAAAGTGAAGAAATTTGGAAACGTACGTTATGCTCTTGCCAACGAGAAGAGAGCCAAAGTGATTGTGCCTAAGTCATCTAGAGTGATTTTATGCCTTTCAGAGACAAAAGAGAGCGGAAGGTGTTTTGTCATAATGGAGCATCAAAACATCAGAAACCTGGAAGAACTGCCAACATATATACCAGAACATGGCTGTATCTAAACGTTGGAAGCATATGATCAGAGAGGAAGGGAGATGGGGACTTTAATCCAATATTGTTGGGGACTATGATATCCACGTTAAGCACAGCACAGATCATTTGGTGGAATGGTGGTAAGGAATAACAGAGGTCCACATGGGCTCTGGAGACCACCTGAACTTTGGGGATCCATGAGTAAGATTGCGTCTCTGAGGACAATAAGATATGTTCTTCCCAGCGGCGGACCTAACTTTGTCTATCGCAGGTCATGAGCTCGAGTCCAAATCCAGTCGTAATTCATGGAAGAGAAGTCATAACCTATCCTGGGCTCTTATGATCATGAAGGTATGAAAACGGGAAGATATCACTTTCAAATTGGAAATACAGCCATACCCTAAAGGTTGGAAAACACAACACACTCACGACCTAGCAATGAATCAACAAAGAAAATCCAAAGGAAATGCAGAAATAGCCATGAACAAAGGAATGTCAAGAAACTTATGGGGTGATGCAAAAACATTTTATTGGGAAACCATAAAGGGTTAAACGCATACATTTCCAAAATTAAAAAAAAAAAACGAAAAAAAAAAAAAAAAGGAACCTAACTGGATGCCTGAAGGAGCAAGTAGAAGAAGAGCCTAACTCCAAAGTTAACAGAAAAAATGAAATCATATATATGATTATAAAAATAAAGGAAATACAAACAAACCAATAGAAAAAAAAATCCGGAGATCTCACACTTCAGTTCTGAAAACATGAACAAACTGCAGAAGCCATTACTGGGATACAGCAGGGAGACAAGCTCACAGCTGAAAGTATGAAACCACATGACAACTGGTAGAAAGGAAAAAAGAATAACCTAAGAGGCACATACACACATTTATGCTAGCAAATCCAAGACCGGAGAGAAAAGGTTAAATTCCCAGACACATAGAAACTCCCACGATTAATTAGGTCAGGAAACCTACAAAATCCCAGCTCTCTAGTAGTGACTGAAGCGTTTGAAGCAGTAATCAAACACCTGCCAGCACACAGAAGGCCAGGTCCAAGTCATTTTCCTGGGCCACTCTTCTAGGTATTTAGAGAAGGCAATGTCATGTCCTCTCATCAATTTCAGAAATGGAAGAGGTGGGTAGACACTAATTTACAAGGATAAAGACCCAATTCAGATAAGGACATTTTAGGAAACAAATCCCATGCCATTTCAATAAGGAAAGATAATAAAAACTATAATTCTTTCCTTTTCTCCCTGTGCCTTCTTTAGGTTTTGAAAGGGTCACATTGTTTTTCTCTGAATTTTTTTGTTGAAAATCTTAGAATTCTTCTTGGAATTTTTTTGTCATTTTTTTTTGACACAGTATTCACGGATCTTTTAGTTTCATATGCGACCTAGTGCTTTTCCTAATATATGCCACAGCTCCTGAACACCCATTAAGCATTTCACTTATTCCCTGCATGTGTCTCTTCTCTGTAACACTCAGCTTGGTTCTCAGAGTCCTGAGTCACTCTTGGTGGGTCTCCTTCTCTGCATTCTTCCCATTCAATTTTCCTTTCCTTTACTAAGAGCCAAGGTATTCCTCCTGAGGAACATATTGTGGAAAGCTATATGATATTTCCATTGTTCTGCCTGTCTTTTCCATTTCCCATCACCCAGACATGGGAAGTTCATGTCAATGTAAGGTCCAGGGGTTCATCCTCCCCGATGGCTGAGGAATACTCTGTTACCAAGATGGACCACACCTTCTTCATCACTAGTCTGCAAGGACCTTGAGGCTCAGTCCACAGTTCTGCTCAAGTGGGCTTTGCAAGCCATCGATATAGGCCATCCCTTTCCTTTTGACTAAAGAGACTTGGTCAACATGTCTATACCCGTTCCATTACAAGTACAGTTAACTAATGATGACAACAGGTGTGGTCCAGGCCTCTGCCTGAAGAGTTAGCTCTGATCAGAACGTCACTTTCCTCGAAGACTTTGCAAAGTTATGGGAAAACCAGGTAGACAGAGCCCTAATCCCTTAACCTTGTGTTTCAGAACTCTAGGAGATGAGGACAAAGGCAGTAGCATATATCCATGCCCTCACCTTTTTTCTCAAAAAGGAACTTTCTGTCCATTAGTCATCACTGACCCGTTGGGAAAAGACACTGACAATGGACTTTTAGGAAACAAATCCCATGCCATTTCAATAAGGAAAGATAATAAAAACTAGCAATGAATCAACAAAGAAAATCCAAAGGAAATGCAGAAATAGCCATGAACAAAGGAATGTCAAGAAACTTATGGGGTGATGCAAAAACATTTTATTGGGAAACCATAAAGGGTTAAACGCATGCATTTCCAAAATTTAAAAAAAAAAACGAAAAAAAAAAAAAAAGGAACCTAACTGGATGCCTGAAGGAGCAAGTAGAAGAAGAGCCTAACTCCAAAGTTAACAGAAAAAATGAAATCATATATATGATTATAAAAATAAAGGAAATACAAACAAACCAATAGAAAAAAAAATCCGGAGATCTCACACTTCAGTTCTGAAAACATGAACAAACTGCAGAAGCCATTACTGGGATACAGCAGGGAGACAAGCTCACAGCTGAAACAGGATGACAAACCCCATGGAGAGCTGTTGGTACCCAAGATGCCTCACTGTTTCTTGAGATCTAGAAATTGTAGTGGAAATAGGACACCTTGCTGTCTCTGGAGAATTGTTGGCCTAAAGGAAGGTATAATGAACATCATTTTTTTCCTATTTATCTAGAAAGGGGAAATGGGACATTAACCCACAAGACAACCTGAGTTCCTGATCAGGCTCAGAGGGCTCTTGTTCTATCCTTCCCGGGGCTTCCTACCTAAAGCCATAGGATACCAAGGTCATGGGAGAGGGACAGCTGCTTCAGTGAAGCCAGCATCTGTGATGTCACAACGCTTTGAGGTCATAGCAACCAATCCTCATAAACCCATGCCTGATCACTACACTTGGTTGGAGTATTCATGGGTGTGCCAATAGGACCCCTAGCCATCCCAAACCGCTGGAGCCGCCTGGGTCTCTCACCAAGGCAATTTGTGAAGCGAGTCGGTATCACCATCTCCATGGCCCGATTCGTAGTGTTTGGTCCTGACTGTCAGCACCAGCCCTCTGGATTTCGGAGAAAGGCAAGAATCCACCATTCCATCTTAGCCAGGAAAGGTCAAGTAACAATCAGGCCTCAAGCAAACCTCAGGGGAGGGAATCTGAGCCCTGCACAAGGGTTAGGCCCTCCCACCCATTCACCAATCTTCTGAACAGGAGAAGGGCCACCCAAGGAAAGCTCAAAGGGAACACCCCCAATCATGACATAGACATGTCTGGAGTCTTCCACAGTGCAGACACAAGTGTTACGGTTTTTAATCAAAGGAGCAAGACTGATACAAAGCGAAGGTCAAGCAAAGCTTAATTTCATTCCAAACATCGAGAATCATACTGACTGGTCAGGGCCTTCTCTTCCAAATTCGACCCCCTCCAGCATCACAGACTAACATGTATAGATGTAGTTTAGCTGGGCTATACACAGGTGGCCTTGAGATTACAATACACAGAGAAAACTGCACAGTGGTGCTAGGTCTGCCAGACATAGAAAAAAACTGCTAGTAACACACGGATGGACAATTGAATCTCAATTTACCTAGTAGATATAAGCTCCCCACTGACTGGATATCTTCATCTGCCCTGACCTGCCCTTATATCTAGGCTTTGAGAGTAAATACCTTTGGAAGGGGCAGTATCAATCTAAATTTACTGCATGAGGTCAATCTATGTATACTGCATAAACACAAAATGATTCCCCCTGGCCACCCAGGCTCTTACATTCCTCTCTATTCTTTGGAGATTAGTCCAATCCTTGACTTTTCATCCAGTTCTACATTCTCTGGTTATAAAGGGTTTATTGAGCATGTAATTCTAACATTTTTATCGCTCTCATTTTCTTTTGTACATGACACTAGTGTACAGTCGGCTGTATATTTACACTAGTGTAAATGACACTAGTGCACAGTCGGCTGATGACTTACCCATTTACCACTTCATAGAACCCTTTCCATTTTTTTTTCTAATTTCCTTTATCTAATTAACTACCTATAATTTACATAAACAGGTAAAAATAGGAGCAACAAAAAACTCATAGTCTTTTCAGTCTTAGATTTAGTCCACAGTGAACGGGATCTTTGGCTGTGGCTTCCACCTTTTGGGGTCATCTTCATCCTTGGCTCGTTTGATGTGACATGCGTGAATCCAGGCCCTGATGTGTTCTACTTTTACTGCTGTGGTGTAGTCAGGGTAACAGTAAAAGGTCCCATCCAGCGAGGCTCCAAGCTTCCCACTTGATAATGTCATATCCAAACCAAGTGATTGGGTTGGAAAAGAAGTGGTTCCACCTCCGTATCCATACCAGTGTGGGCAGTCTGGATCCCTGCATTTTTTTTTTTTAATACAGACTGTAATGCCTGCAGTGACTGGAGTACAGACTGATCAGTCATTTCTGCTAGGGCAACCTTTTGTAGCCAAAAACAGAGCGGGAGCAGGGGTTCTCCCAAACATTTCAAATGGGGTCACCCTGTTTAAATAGTGTGTACATCTTGCCCTGAGTAGGGTGAAAGAAAGCAGATCCACCCATCCACTGCCCGTCTCCAGGGTTAGTTTTGTCAAGGTCTCTTTAAGAGTCCGGTTCATTCTCTCTACATGCCCAGAACTCTAGGTCTGATAGGCACAATGTAGTTTCCAATTTGTGCCCAGGGCCTTGGCCAATTCCTGTGAGACTGAACTCAAAATGCAAGGCCATTGTCTGACTCAACCGTGAGAGGCAGCCCAGACCTAGAAATTATTTTTCTTGTAGCTTTCTGGCTATCACTCCTGCCGTCTCATGTTTCTCGGAAAAAGCCTCAACCTGGCCTGAAATGGTATCTACAAAAACTAACATATACTTGTCCCCATATTTTCCGGGTTTTATTTCTGTAATATCTATTTTCCAATAAATTCCTGGTACCCTACCTCTTTCTCTTTTCCCTCTTCCAATTCTAGTTCCTCCCACATTAACTGCCTGGCACTGAGCACATCTATCAACTATATCCTGAACCATACACCGTAATTTAGAAGCCTGGAAGTTCCTTGAGTTTGAGTGACCCCAGGTGAGTACCCTGATGTATCTGGTCTACTAATTTCTTACCTAGTCTTCGAAGAAGAATTAAATTTCCTCTTTTAGTCTTAGCCCAGTCTCCTCTATAATATAATTTAGCCATTTTTATAAATACTTTAAATCTTCCTCTGAATACTCCAGTTTATCCAGTTTATCTGGTAGGGATAGATCCAGGTGTGTAACCAGCTCTTGCATTGTTTCTCAGGCTGCTTGCTTTAAATCTCGATCTGATAATTGGTTTCCTTTTGAAATCAGATCAGTCCCCTTTTGGTGTCACAAGACATGCATAACAGCCACCTCTTTTGGGTCCCAATATTTCTCTTCTGTTTTAATTCCTTTTCCTTCTGCTGTTAATAGGCTCCTTACTTTGTAAGTAGCTCCATGTATATGGAGAGTAGCAAAGACATACCTGTGGTCCGTATTGATGTTGGTGGTTTTACCTTTAGCCATCTGCAGTGCCTTAGTGATTTCAATCAGTTCTGCTTGTTGTGCCGAAGTTCCATGTGGCAGGGTGCTGCCCAGAATTCCTGCTCAGGATAAACTACCACAGCCCTCACATACCTCACATACCTCTTTCCATGAACAGAGTCATGTCTGCATCTGGGAAGGGCATGTCTCTGAGATCCAGTCTTATTCCTGTGACTTGGTTTAGGACCTCCGCACAGTTGTGTGGATGTTCAGCCAGCTCCTCTGGGAGCAGTGTGGCTGGATTTAGCACCACTTGTGGCTGTGAGATCACTCTTGGTTTGTTGAAGAGGAGGGCCTAATACCCTGTCACTCGGGTGTTCACCATCCATCAGTCAGTTGGAGTCTACGAAGGTCCGCGATAGCGTGTGTGGTGGTCAAGATGAGATTTTGACCTAATGGTCTAGCATTATATCTCATTTGGTTAAGACCTACATGTCCAACAAATTTAATTCCATTTGTCATTCAAGCAACCCTTCACAGTTTCAGGTTACCAAAGACTTTGGAAGCCACTTTAACAATTACCCATTAAAACCTTGAGACAGACAAATAACTATCTCCACTTCAGATGCCATGCTCTCCCGCCAACAAGGGGGAGGGGCTAGGCAGTCCACATCAGGCCAGAGAAGGCAAAGAATTCCCCAAAACAAAGAGGGTTTCGGCAGCTGCTGGGGAATATTTTTTAAAGTCTTTGGCTCAAGGTCGGTTCATCCCACAGTGCCAGTTCTGCTTACCAAAAGTGGTCCATTAGGCACTCATATTCCATGCTCAGCTCCAATGAGCATCAGCATGGGCACCTTAACTCACTCTTAGACTAACCCCAGTTGGCTACAGTCATAGCCCTTAACACACAAAATGAGTGAGTGAGAAGCCTCACATCTATTATGAAGAACAGAGAGATGAAAGTCAGAGTCCCTTTACTCTCTGCTTGCCCCATTCCTTCAATCATAACAAACAATACAACAGACAACAAAAGGACCAGGCAAAGACAACCGTAGGCCCAAAGATTCTTACCCATAACCTGCCACTGGTGGGGGTTTTCTTTATCCCCTGATCGCCTAGGAGGACTCGAACCCCCAAACCGCCCAGGGGGACTTGAACCCCCTGAATGTCTAGGGGTACTCGAACCCCCCTGACTATCCAGGGGGACTCGAACCCCCTGGAGTTCACCTAGGGGTATTTGAACCCCCTCTAACCGCAAAGGGGAACTCGAGCCCCCTGACCATCTAGGGGGAATCGAACCCCCTGACCACCCAGGGGGACTTGAACCCCCATACGATCTACCAGCAGAGGATGGGGCATCTCCGCATCCACACCAGCTCTGGGGAGCATGGCTGCTGCCAACTTCTACCAGTGGGCCATACCCTGCAGCTCCATGCAGGATCCCATGATCTTACCTCCAGAGGCTTTTCCAAAAATTCCAATGCTGTTTCAGTTCTCATCATTTGAATTCGGGTGGCCCTCCAAAAATAGGGTCCTTATTCAAAGGAGCGAGACTGATACAAAGTGAAGTTCAAGCAAACGTTAATTTTGCACAAAGTATCGAGAATCATATTGATCGGTCAGGGCCTTCTCTTGCAAAGAGGCGACCACTCCCAGCCTCACGGACTAACATTTATAGCGGTAGTTTAGCCAGGCTATACAGAGGTGGCCAATGAGATAACAATACAGAAAATAACTGCACAGTTGTGCTAAGTCTGCTACACCACAAAAACAAAAATGCTAGGTAACACATGGGTGGACAATTGGATCTAAATTTACCCTAGTAGATATATGCGTGCCCCTCTAATGGGATGTCTTCTCCTGGCCTGATTCACCCTTGTATCTAGGCTTTGAGAGTAAGCTCCTCTGGGAGGAGTAGGGTCAATTTAGTTTACTGCATGGGTTCAATATAAGTTTACTGCTGAAACACAAAATGACTCCCTCTGGCCTAGCAGCCCTTTAACGAGTACTTGTAGCGTCTCTAGAAATCGAGCCAAAATGTCTTCCAAATCTTCAAAACTGACGATGTACCAAAGGCAGATTCTACATCCTAGAACCTTAGGTCCAGAATGGACTCATGTACTTGGAGTCCACAGGAGCAAGCATGGAGCATGTTGGAAAAGACCCATAGCCCAAGTGAAGCCATCTGAAAGACTTCCGTGCCCGTTTCAGGAAGACAACTTGTAT
The DNA here is from genome assembly GCF_964662115.1 of Mustela nivalis. Taxonomy (NCBI): domain Eukaryota; kingdom Metazoa; phylum Chordata; class Mammalia; order Carnivora; family Mustelidae; genus Mustela; species Mustela nivalis. The sequence goes on from NW_028135132.1 coordinate 9,029, forward strand.
CTTCAAAAGGACGCATTGAAGAGGATTCAAATGTCAAAGAACCTGGAGCATTCCCACAGGGTCCTGCAGATACCCTCTGGAGGAGTACATGTACATGTGACAGCACAAGCCTGCCTTCACCCTCTCATGAACATCCCCCAAATGGTTTCATGGGATAAGCAAACAGTGCCTCTTGTGGAAGATGGGCGTGTTCTAATGGAGGCAGCAGAAGATGAACAGTGGGACAACAAAGGTCCATTAGAGAGCCACAGACAGCGTATGCTACAGGTTGGTGAGAATATTCAGGAAGACAAGGAACTGGAGAATGAACATTGGAGCTCTGAGCGAAGGTCTGGCATTTGAGGATGGTGGGAGGTTCTCTGAACCTGGCTGCCTTCCATAGAGATCTAGGTCCAAATTAAAGAAAACATCCCCTGGCCACAGTCAATCCTTTTACGCCGGTTGTGTTTTTGTCTTTTTGTCAAACAATGCACATGCACATATTTGACAGAGAGACAGAGAGATCACAATCAGGGTGTAGAGCTGGAGAGGGAAAAGCTGACTTACCCCTGAGCAGGGAACCTGAGACCAGAGTCGATGCCAAGACCCTGGGATCATGAGTTGAGCTGAAGGACGCCTCTGAACTGATAGGCACAATCCATGACACAATCTTTGACTTCTGAATACGTCCTAGTTCTAGACGTGAACCACTGCTCTGTCATTGTTCACAAATGCAGGGGAAATGGATTTTGGCTTGGGCTGGTGTTGCTTGAGCTATCTGGCCTGCTTCGAGAGCTGGTATAGTTTGTCCTCTTGAGGTAAGTGACTTGGCTATGTACAAACTACACTCCCACGCATATTTAGGTAAAGAGAATTCCTCCATTGATAGCTTTTGCAGAGGGAATGAAACTATGTCTTGTTGTTCTATGCTTCTGTGGATGGTGATGTGAGTCCTCCTTGCCTCTGAATCTGGATCTCTGTTTCTGCTCCCAGATGAGGGACAGTTTTAGCTCTGAATTCTCAAATCCATGTTCAGCCCTCTTTTTTTTCTCTCACTCCTACTTCTCCTACAATAAGCACCTCTTTCTATTCCTTGGAGTCAATGACTTTCCTAAGCTCATTGTCATGTTTCATCATTCTTCCTTCTTTCTTTGGATTTGTTTCCTTATTTACCAATCCTTTTCTGCCAGGTCAAAAATTTGGTCCTTTGCTTCTGCCAGCTTCTTGGACTTTTCCTTCAGTCTGCTACCAATCTTTTAATGATGATTCTAAATGTTATTTAGAGAGACATTCTGTTCTTAATATATTTCAAATATTCTACACAAGGCAAAGTAGATCCAAGTAATCTGTAGGCAAAATAAGATTTTAGAGAAGTATATGTTTCCAACAGTATTTATAAAATATTACCTTTATGTAAGGCATCATCCTGGACTTTGTGGAAAACACACAAAGGAGTAAGAAGTGGCCCTTCAAGAAACATATACAATATCAAGGTTTAACATGAAGCAGCATGTCTTCTCTAAGTAAAAAAACATTGTACCAACTGACTTTACTGAAACTTTATATTTATTGCTCTCATTTTAGGTCATAGTGTCCTTCTGCATGCAGGCTGCTATAACGGACATGATATAGACTGAATAGCTTATAAAGAACAGGAATTTATTTCTCACAGTTCTAGAACTGAGAAGTTCAAGATTAAGGAATGGGCAGATCCAGGGAGAGCCCACTTCCTCATAGATGGCTATCTTCTCACTGTAAACGTACATGATGAATGAATCAAGAGAACTCTCTGGGGTCTCCTTTAAAAGGACTGTAAACCCACTTATAACCTAATCACCTCCCAAAGGCCCCTATGTTTTAACACTATCACTTCCAGAGTTAGATTTTGTAATATGATTTTGGGAGACATAAACATTCACACCAAAGTATATATAAACAAAAGAGACACAAAAACAACAAACAACAAAAATTATTTTAACTACCTATTATTTTCAACTACATAAAATTTTAATTTGTTTCCATATAATATTAAATAACTCATTTGAGTGATTCACTTATATCCAATGCATCTGAGTGCAATTAAATTTGCTTACCCAACATATCCAGCAGCATATTTCTTCAGACTATCCCATTCCCCACCTTACAGGATTTACCACAATTAGAAGACAGGGGATAGAGGATAGATAGATAGATGTATACATAAACACACTTGTACATACACATATGCATATTTTTTCCTGTTAATGATACTCATGCAAATAAAATTTAAGCTCAAGGAAACCTGTCTTGTGTGTTACTTAATATCCAGTTTTTAGTCAACATCCAAAAACAAATAATCCAATAAAAACATGGATAGAAGACATGAACAAGTGTTTCCCCAAAGAACACATTCAAATGTTCAGTAGATACATGAAAAGATGTCCATCATCATGTATCATCAGGAAATTGCAAAGCAAAACTAGAAAGAGATACCACCTCACACCTGTCAGAATGGCTAACATCAACACTACAAGAAACAAAAGGGGTTGGAGAGGATGTGAAAAAGTAACACTTGTGGGGGCTGCCTGGGTGGCTCAGTGGGTTAAGCCTCTGCCTTCAGCTCAGGTCATGATCTCAGGGTCCTGGGATCAAGTCCCACATTGGGCTCTCTGCCAGGCATGGAGCCTGCTCCCTCCTCTCTCTCTCTACTTGTGATCTCTCTCTGTCAAATGAATACAATCTTAAAAAAAAAGAAAAAGTAACAATTGTGAACTGTTGGTGGTGATGCAAACTGATACAGCCATATTTGAAAACAGTATGGAATTTCCATAAAATTTAAAAATAGAAGTCCTTTGTGATCCAACAATCCTGATGGTGTGTATTTACCCAATGAATTTAAGAGAACTTATTCAAAGGGATGCTAGCACCCCTATGTTTATCGCAGCATTATTTGTAAAGCTAAGATATGGAAAGAGCGAAGTATCCATCAATTGATGAATAAATAAAGAATAAGTGGTATGTATATACAATGGAATATTATTCTGCCATAAAAAAGACTGAAATCTTGCCATTTGCAATAACATGGCTGGAACTAGACAGTATAATGCTAAAAGTGAAATAAGTCAGTCAGAGAAAGACAAATACCTTTACTCATATATGGAATAAAAGTAACAAAACAAACAAGCAAAGGGGAAAATAATAACACATAGAAAGAGAAACAAAGCTAGAAACAGATATTTCATAACGGAGAACAAACTGATGGTTACTTGAAAGGATCTGAAAGGAGTGATGGATTAAATAAGTGATGGGGGTTAATTAGAGCACTTGTCATGATGAGCACCGAGTGCTGTATGTTATATTGTACACATGAAACTAATACAACCATATATGTTAACTAACTGGATTTCAAATGAAAATTTTTTAAAATCCCAGTTTTTAGCTCACATTCTGGCTTACAAAAGGGATTTAGTCAGGAATTTGGAGATTAGTTAATGAACAAATAAGGGGTGAACAGGCAGTTGTTAGATAAAATTACTATCCTTTCTGGCATGACTTATACCTTTTATCTAGAATTAATTTTAGCACTTTAGACTCTTCCTATTTTATTTTGAGTCATTAAACAAAAATTTCCTCAAAGGTCCTTAGACTCCATCCAATTTGAGCAACAGTGTGAGAGAGGAAATGGTGTCCAGGAGGAAAAAAAAAAAGATAAAACTACTTTTGTTTACTAGTGAATGCATAGTTCTTCCACAGAAGAAGCTCTAAATGGTCATGGCTCCAGCTTTATATGTGTTCAGTCATATGTTCAGAAGTAGGTAACACTATCAAAAAATATAAAGCATCTGAGATTATTTTCCCTTATTTGAAAGCTTGTGTATGAGTCTGCTGTGGTTTCTTGGGTGTTGATAGAAGACGCAGACTCAGGGTTCAGAAATAATATAGTTTATTATTCACAGCATTAGAGGTAGCCAGAATATTAACAGTATTTGTGTGTGTGTGTGTTTCTGTGTTTGTGTGTGTGTGTGTGTGTGTGTGTGTGTGTGTGTGTGTGTAGGGGTGGGAGTTATATATCAGTTCTGAGCCTCAGTTCCCACAAGAAGAATCAAAACAGAGGCAGATAATATTTGCAAACACAACAGGTTAAGTTAAAAAAAAAGATACTATTTCTGTCCTCCAAGTCTATTCAATACAACCATCTTCAAAGGATGGTCTAGAACAAATAATAAATGCAGAAATGTAAGCAACCAATTGAAAAGTGTCTCCCAAGAAACACACTTTGAGAGTCTTCCTTTGACAAAAATACTATAGGATATTACATGAATCAGGTGCATTGAATACTGGAAGGTTAAAATTACAAGGGACCAAATATTTTTAAGCAGTCTGGCATCCAGTAGAGTTCAAATAGGTTTTATAAGATTGAGGAAAGAAGCCATCAAAACCTGGGCCCAGGGGCGCCTGGGTAGCTCAGTGGGTTAAGCCTCTGCCTTTGGCTCAGGCCATGATCTCAGGGTCCTGGGATCGAGCTCTGCATCAGGCTCTCTGTTCAGCAGGGAGCCTGCTTCCCCCCCTCTCTCTGCCTCTCTGCCTACTTGTGGTCTCTGTCTGTCAAATAAATAAATAAAATCTTAAAACAAAACAAAACAAAAAACCTGGGCCCAATTTTCCCAAAAGTATGATTCTGATTCTAGTCTCTATGATGTTATCCCTTGAAGACAATGTCTCTAATTGAGTTGAATTAGTTTACTAAAGAGCATACCCCCATTTGTTGTAGGAGATGAACAATATGCAAGAGGCAAAATGCCACGTGGAAGCCACCTGGTCTTCAGTGGAATATAGAATCAGTTCCTTTGGGATGAATTTGTTCCACATTTGACTTCCCACTTAAGGGAAAATAAGAGTGCCTTCCAATAGATTTTAAATAGGAAATGACAACGGAAGCTTATACAAGATTATAAAATGGGAAATTTCATTTAGATAAGCAATAATTTCAAAGTCATCTTCTTAATATTACAGACTCTTCACATAATCATAATTTTATTTTGGTATTATATGGTAATTTCAAATATAGTAAATATAAAGAATTTACCTCTGTAATTATAGCGATTCTGGTCGTAGTTTAATGGCAACAAAACTTCAAGTTAGAAGTATGGTCTACCAATTATGAATACATTTGGAAATGGTGTGTCATCTTCACTCCACTTGTCTCACTAAAACAGTGAGCCAAAAAAAGTAGGTCCAAGCTGTTTACTATGGTCAAAATGAGTTGCTTTTGCACTTGGTAAAGAAGCAGTCATATTTTGGAAGAAGAAACTGAGGCTATTAATATTTTCAACTTATTTTCAGAAAAGGAAAGAAAGGATAATCTAAGCTAAAGCCAAAATCTTACACAAGGTGGCAGGAGAATGATCTTTTCCCAGATAAAGGGTTTTTCAACTTAGCCATGTTAGGAGGAAGAAGAGATGAGACATTGTGGACTTGACTAACGTTTGTACACTGTTCAAAAAGTTTTCAAAATAATGTGTATTATTTTTCTTCTTTTAGTTGAGACAAAAACAAACAAACAAAAAACCACTAATGAGCTTACTCTTAAAAGGAGGTAAACAAGAAACTAGCAAAGATTGAGTGTTAGGTATTGTCCCCGTCTCCTTTTTTTTTAAAATTATGTTATGTTAGTTACCATACAATACATCATTAGTTTTTGAAGTAGTGTTCCATGATTCATTGTTTGTGTAAAACACCCAGTGCCCCATGCAATATGTGCCCTTCTTAATACCCATCACCAGGCTCACCCATCCCCACATCCTTCTCATCTTTAAAACCCTCAGTTTGTTTCTTGGAGTCCATAGTTTTTCATGTTTCATTTCCCCCTCCAATGCCCCCACTTCATTTTTCCTTTCCTTCTCCTAATGTCCTCCATGCTATTCCTTAGGTTCCACAAATAAGTGAAACCATATGATGATTGACTTTCTCTGCTTGACTTATTTCACTTAACATAATCTCCTCCAGTCCCATCCATGTTGATGCAAAAGTTGGGTATTCATCATTTCTGATGGCTGAGTGATATTCCATTGTATCCATAGATCACATCTTCTTTATCCGTTTGTCTGTTGAAGGGGATCTTGGCTCTTTCAACAGAATGGCTATTGTGGACATTGCTGCTATGAACACTGGGGTGCATATGGCCCTTCTTTCCAGTAAAATAGAGCTAGCCTATGACCCAGCAATTGCACTACTGAGTATTGACCTCAAAGATACAGATGTAGTGAAAAGAATTAGGTATTGTTAAAGCACAAATGCAGGGGATAGAAGTTATGGTACAGAAGAGGGAAGGGCAACCATATGGCAGAGTAGAATAAAGTAGCTCAGGAAGAAATTAGTCATATCCAGATATTGTAAGGCATGTGGGGTTGGCAGGGAGAGCATGAGAAATCATGAGAGAAGAGAGAGAATATGGACCAGGCAGGAGGGTTTATAACATTTTAACATCTAAGGTAAGCATATGCAAAGCAGAATAGGGAAAGAAATAAACGTTTTTATAAGACTCAATACATAAGGAATAACGTGGAGGACACTGGGAGATGGAGAGAAGTGTGCTGGGGGAAATCGGAGGGAGAGACAAACCATGAGAGACTGTGGACTCTGAGAAACAAACTGAGGGTTTGGAAGAGGACGGTGGCAGGTGGTTGGGTGTGCCCAGTGGTGGGTATTAAGGAGGGAATTTATTACATGAAGCACTGGGTGTGGTGCATAAACAATGAATTTTGGATCACTGAAAATAAATTAAAAGAAAAAAAAAGACTGACTACAGACATGGACCTCAGTGTAACACAGATATGGAACTCACTGGAATACCAGCCACTTCCCACAGACACACACAGACTATGATAATAATAAATAATAATGCAATTGAGAAAATTGCCTGCCAAATAATTTTTCCTCTTTTTTATTTTTATGATTATTATTTTTATTTTATTTTTAAAGTTTTTATATAAATTCCAGTTAGTTAAAATAAGGTTAATATTAGTTTCAGGTATACAATATAGTGATCAACACTGCCATACAACGGCTTAAATAAAAAAATGAAAAAAAAATTTTTTAAAAGATTTTATTTTTAAAAACCTCTACACCCAAGGTGGATTTCAAACGTACAACCCCAAGATCAAGAGTTACATATTTTACTGACTGATCCAGCCAGGCACCCCAACAAATAAAAATTTTATAAAATTGTTGAGTTTGTGGGAGTCTCATTTGCTCAGTCAGTTAAGTGTCTGCCTTTGGCTCAGATCATGATCTCAAGAGTCCTGGGATCGAGCCCCATATTGCTCATGTGCTCTCTCTCTCTCTCTCTCTCTCTGGCTTTTGCTCTTAAATAAATAAATAAAATATTTTTTAAAAAAATTGTTGAGTTTGTTTAACTAGTTTTAAACTAGTAGACAGAGATGAAGATAAAGTATGATCTCATGGCAGGGAAAAATACAACTTACACGTTTTAAAAATAAAATGTGCAATGCAAGTTACATCACTTCTTTTATCACCACACAGGGACTTTCCCTACTGAGTTGTTGTAATGTAAGGACCTACTATATATTTTTATATTTTAGCAAGAGGCTTCCATTGAGGTTAACCCTGAAACTGTCCTTGCTCCCCTTCCCCCAGGGGATTCACTTAAAAACAAGACCTGGAAATCAGCTCCAGGTAACAAAGCCCATATACAAGGGTGGGTCAGGCCAGGTGGAGACATCAATCAGTGGGAGGGGTGGGCGGTGTTTGCATATTGTCTCCCTAGATACTAAGGAGTATGCCCCACTCTTCTGCCCTTTGGGAACCGTTTTGGCACCAATCCTAATCAAGGTGTAATAGGCTGGGTCAAATGTCTATACTAGGGTAAATTGAACCTCAATTGGTCACCTAGCCTCGCTGTGGAGTTTCCTGTGTGTGTTAAAATCTCATTGGTCACCTGTGCATGGCCAGGCCTGACTTTATGGCCTTTGCCCTTAAAAGCTAGACTGTGAAACAGTGAAGGGTTGCCTTCTCTCATAAGAGGTGTGGCTCTGAACGTTCGGTTAGATTCTTGATGCTTGGCATGAAATAAGGCTTTGCTTGACCTTCGCTTTACATCAGTCTCGCTCCTTTAATCATAGACCCATTATTGGGGCATAACAGTATTAATCTTATATTTATAAGTCCACAATGCATCCATCATCCATTCTACCCCTTAACGTTCCCCTTTGGACAGACCCATGATCTAGAACAAGCCTTATTTTATAGTGCCTTGTAGGAGATTTTTGCTGCTGCCTAAATTGCCTACTTTCCTCTCACCATTACCACAGAAATTGGGTCCACTGAAACAAAGGGGTAGTGTAAGAAATTAACAACTTCCATAAATCTCTTTAAATCATAAAGTATAAGATAGTGATACCTTTTTTTCTGCCACATAACCAATTCTTGCAAGAATAAGATCATATAAGAGAATTTACAACACATGCTAGCATTATCCTACTGGACCCAGATCATTTGTATGTTTCTCTGTCTCTGAGAAATGTAGTTATTTACATGACTGAAACCTACAAATTGTTTGATATGACTACTAATATCACCTACATTATTTTAAAGCCTGTTTAAGGCTTCGGAAATACATAGGTTTTGTAAACACTTATTAAGCATCTTGTATATATCAAACACTTTAAAAATCTCTGCTTTAGGGACGCCTGGGTGTCTCAGTTGGTTAAGCAGCTGCCTTCGGCTCAGGTCATGATCCCAGTGTCCTGGGATCGAGTCCCACATCAGGCTCCTTGCTCCGCAGGGAGCCTGCTTCTCCCTCTGACTCTTCCTTTCACTCTGTCTGCCTGTGCTCGCTCTCACTCACTCTCTCTCTGACAAATAAATAAATAAAATCTTTAAAAAAAATAAAAATCTCTGCTTTAAAAACAGAACAAAAAAACTCTACCTCAATGGAACTTTGAGTCTGAAAAAGATACAGGCAATATACAAGGCAACAGATAGAATAATTACATATTTGATTATATACTCCGAGGATGTCACATTAAATTGATATGAAAATGATGAGAAGGATCTGGATTTCTTGTCAAAATTTTTTGCCTTAAAAAGAAATTGATATTTAGGGAAAGTTGTTACTGAAAGAGGTCCTGTGTCAACCAAAAATGTTAAACCATGATCTGAATAAATTTTCCAGTTGTGACCATTGCTTTGCTTAGCTGTCTTATATTAAGACTGAATTTAGTAATTCAGTCTCAGATTTCAGTAAGTCTTTTTTTTAATGATTTTATTTATTTATTAGAGAGAGAGAGGGAGGGGCAGAGGGAGAGGAAGAACCAGACTCCTTGATGAGCAGGCAGCTGATGCATGACTGGATCCTAGTACCCTGGCATCATGGCCTAAGCTGAAGGAAGACACTTAACCAACTGAGCCACCCAGGCACTCTAGACTGTAAACTTCTTAAAGGTAAAAAAGTTTATTCTTCTAGAAGTTCCACAGACATTTCTAACATCCATAAGAAAGCAGGTACTGATGTAAAATGCCAGCAAATCAAATTATTTAGAAAAGAAAGAAAGAAAGAAAAGATATATCTGGAAAAGAGAAAAACAGAAAATCTAATAATACATTGAATTATTAGAGCAAAGAGTGGAGGAAGAGAAAATAAATATGAAATAGAGATTTCCACTAAAAGAAAAAAATTGAATAAGGCAGGAGATTTAGAAAATTATTATGACAGACTTGAGAAAAAATAAAATAGGAGTTTTTAGAAAATAGCAATGAATGAAAAGGTAAATTGTTCCTACCTCTATAATATTAGCTGTTTGTTGTTGTTGTTGTTGCTAATTTACCTATTTAAGCTAATAAACAAAGAAAGGTTTCATTTAGGGATAAGGTTTCTATATATATATTTTTTTTTCCAATATATATATACATAAATTTTCATTGTTAGAAAATGTGTCACAGAAAGTGTTTAAACTTTAAGATACAGATGCAACATGTAAAAAACTACATTGTTTGAACGTCTAATTTGTAAATGCTGTTAGAGGAAACTTGGTGGAAATGTCCTTATGTGGTTGTGTTTCTGGAACTAAGTATATTTATTAATAAGGAATAGTTTAAAATTATGAAATGACCAGGAGTGGACAATTTTCCTAATCCTATCAGCTCTTTGCAGCTCTTTTATTAGCCCCCTTCAGGAATACCAGCTTTATTTATCTAATTAAATTTTATATTAATATGCTTTTGACTTTTGGCCTTTCTCTTCATTCTGTTCTTTTTTTTTCCCGTAAATTACATGTTTCTGCTTAACAGCTACTATCAATTCTTTGATATGAATTCTCAGCATCAATTTACTAACTCCAGAGATGAAGCAGCATCAATATTTAGAAGCGAAGAATACAAAGCCTTGGGCATCTGGATGGCTCAGTCAGTTAAGCATCTGCCTTTGACTCAGGTGGTGATCCCAGGGTCGTGGGATGGAACCCCAGTTTGAACTTTCTGCTCAGCTGGGAGCCTACTTCTCCCTCTCCTTCTGCCTGCAGCTCCCTTTGCTTGCGTTCTCCCTCTCTTTGTCAACTAAATAAAATAAAGTAAAATAAAATAATGTAAATAATACATTTATTTATTTATTAAAATGCAATTATTACACAATACATAATGTATTGCATAATTATAATAATGATTAAATGATTTATTAAATATTTATATTAAATATATCGATTTAATTAAATAACTATTTTTTAGAATTTAAAATATTTCAAATTTAGATTGTTAAATATTAAATCATTGATTTAATAAATAAATATCTAAACATAATTAAATAAAATAATTTATTTATTAAAATGAATAAAATAATGTTGTCATTATCTGAGCATGTATTTTTAAATAGTCTAAAAACAACCATCTAATAAAGTCTAAATACATTGAGATCAGATATTTATACAAGTTCACCCAGACACTCAACCCACAGACAGTTTCAAAACATTTGTTTTTTTTAAAGATTTTATTTTTTTATTTGACAGAGAGAGATCACAAGTAGGCAGAGAGGCAGGCAGAGAGAGAGAGGAGGAAGCAGGCTCCCTGTGGAGCAGAGAGCCTGATGCGGGACTCGATCCCAGGACCCTGAGATCATGACCTGAGCTGAAGGCAGTGGCTTAACCCACTGAGCCACCCAGGAGCCCCTCAAAACATTTGTTTTTATCTATTACTCAAAATACGATTGTAATGTATTTATTTATAACTTTGATGTAGCAAGGAAACTTCGAGGAAAAGGAGACATTTGCTTTTAATATTTGAAAATTATTTTGTTGATTAAAAAAAAATAAAAACCTTAACACATGAGCATTTCTTCTTAAATAACACTGTGAAGTTTCTGAGTCGCATTCTATTAAAAGTGCTGATAAAATGGCCTCAGTTACTCATTTAAATTATCAGCTGAATGGGTAACAAATGAAGTAGAGAGCTTTTTAATTATTTATGAATGTATTGCTTGTGGATGGAGTGCCACATAGAGGCACCTCTCTTTTTGGCTTAGTTTTGTGAGCAGCAGTGGAATCTATGAATGAGATTAAACATAAGGACATTCACAGAAATTCTTAATGAACTTCTGGGGAAGGGCAATAAGTGCAAGGAAAAACTGCAGCAAGACTAATTACAAATTTCAAGTGGTCATTGCTTAATTATAGAAACTTTTAAGTTCAAGTAATATATCTTTTTTATGAGCCTATCATATTGTATTAATTACCACAAACTGCACTCTTGAACACTTATCGTTTCACATATTTCTTATTCTTAGTACTTAAAATTACCCTTATGATTGATAAGTAAATGGATTTTACTGACAATGCATTTATTTACATAAATAAATAATGCTGTTTATATATATAAAAACAATTGAATATGTGTATGTGTTCAATGAAATTTTTTTTTCAAATTAACATCTTAATTCTACCACATTGGTTACAAATAGATATAGACTTTATAGATTCATCAAATATTTTATTCTCAAATTTATATCTCCTTTGTGAAGTAAAGGAAACTGTATATATTAAATATAATCCTATCACATGTAACAGTTACTAGTGCATCCCAGGACATACATAGGTCAGGTCCTACTCAAGGCATCACGGATAACTGGATTTAACTTTCTATCCTGGGAGTCTTCTGTATATTTCTGTGGCTTTTATACTACAATCAGGAGGAAGAATTCTTTTGCTAAAAGCTTCCAAATGACTATGCGAGTAGATTATTTGTAGACTAGTGATATAATATTATAGTTTAATATGTAAAGCATGATAAAATAAAATGCTATTGCCATATTTAATTTATTCAGAAAAGCATTCATTTAGTTATCAAGCATTCATTTGCTTTTTTAAAAGATTTTATTTATTTATTTGACAGACAGCACAAGTAGACAGAGAGGCAGGCAGAGAGAAAGGAAGGGAAGCAGGGTCCCTGCTGAGCAGAGAGCCTGATGTGGGGCTCTATCCCAGGACTCTGGGATCATGACCTGAGCAGAAGGCAGGGGCTTTAACGCACTGAGCCACCCAAGAGCCCCAAGCATTCATTTTCTTTATACAGAAGAGATAGAACAATATTATATAGTAGAAAACACAGTAAATAATCTAGAAACCTTGATCATTGTGTTTGGCAATTTTAGAACATAAAATTAGCTAAAGCTCAAGTGCAAGTTATATTTGTATCCTAGGAGGAAAAGTTAATTAAAAGTTTGTTTATTACCATAGTTTAACACTTCAACAAAATGATAATGAGTCAAAAATTAATGAATAAATGAAGTATACAATAAAAACAATAATCTTGAGTGTATGTGACTCACTGTAGGTATTGATAGGTTAGAAATCAAAGGGAAAGTATCTATAGGGTTTGTTCAGTTCCATGCTCATCAGATTAATAGGCTTTCTCATATTGCTTCCTTCAACACATTAATTTGTCTAATGAAGTTCTCAAGAGTTAAAGACAGTGATAGGTTCATGGCTGGAGAGAAGGTACAGAATCTAAGATAGTTCAGCAGTGCTTATTATTTAAGAGAAAGACAGCATGGGAGGTGAGGGGTGGAAGGAAAGGGATAAGAAGAGAGAATCTTAAGCAACCTCCTTGCCCAGCACAGAGCCTAAAGGGGCTTCATCTCATCGCCCTGAGATAACAACCTGAGCTGAAATCAAGAGTCAGATGCTTATCTAATTGAGTCACCCAAGTGCACCATTTTTTTCCCTGTATCTTTATTTTCATCTCTTTCTGTAACTGAGTTTCCCTTCAAAATCAGGACTTGCATACACAACCTAAATAATTATTTTGGGATTTGATCACGTGGAAGAGGAGAGAATGAGAAGAGCTAAGTGGTCCAGGAGAAACATATATGAGTTCAGACTGAGTGGATTATGATTGTGGACAACTGAGCATCAATCCTAATGCACAGAATACATCTCAGAATTATTTTCCTGAAACAAGAAAGAATCTGTTTAACCCACTGGCTTCTGCATCCTATCCACAGTGGTTAAAATTCATCCCAGAAGTAATTAATGTCCCTGACTTTTCTATTAATGGGCATGAGAGAGGAGCTGAGTGGGCTTGGTCAGTGTCCCACCTAATGAAAGGCAGAGCAGATTCAGGCCATATATATATATATATATATATATATATATATATATATATATTAGTTCTTTCCAAATTAGATTTAATGGGATTCTGTTTTTCATTCATGAATTCATTTTACATTTTATATTTTATCGATTTTTCTAAGCTTTGGCCAATATTCACTGCATTTTTGAATAGCTTTTATCTATTATTGTAAATCATTTTTCTGCTACATTTGTTTAGTCATGGTTATCCATTTCTTCTTCCAAGATTTTCAGATATGTGATATCAATTTCCAAATGAATTATTTAAAATGATTATTTTTTATACTAAACTTCTATGAAAAACATTGATATATGTATTATGGCATATTGTTCCCCTTTCAACTTATTTTTTAAAATGTGAATGTGCCTTGGCAAATATATATTGTTTCATTTTATGTTTATGTAGATTCTTCATAATTTTTCCAAGTTCATTGGCTTATGGTTTATATTTTTTTAATAATTTTCCTACTGCCAATTAATAGATTTTTTTCCATTACCTTGTCTAAGTTGCTATTGCCATTATAAGTAAAAAGCATCTGGAAATTTATATCCCTGTCCAGTTTCCTCAAATCACTCATTATTTTCAGGATATAGTTGGATTTTCTTACATGTTCCAGGTGGACAAGCTTTTGAACTGGTGCTAATTATTATTTGTTTGTTTCTGGCTTCCTGCATTTACCAGCTTAGGGATCATTTTTAACAATTATGATGAAATGAGGCATCATATTCTTATTCTCAACTTCATTAATAATGATATTAGTGTAACATGTCCTACAAGATAATAATAGATACATGTAAAATAATTTCATTGACCAAAAAAGTGGTGGAAAATGTAAATAAAGCACAGTGGCAGCCAACTAGTCATTTCAAGTTGAGCTATTTTTCCCCCTTTATCTCCCTGTCTCTTTAATTTCCTGTAGCACATTCCTACAAAGTATTTTAAGGTGTTTTATATGCACATACATAGAGATCATCATGGAGTCTAAATCTAATAATTCCTTGTCAGTTTTAAATATTTTAAGTATTGTTCATTCCTATGTCAGTTGTCTAGTAACTTTTTCTCCACACTGCACTTAATTGCAAGGAAATATTCAATTTTAATATAAATTAATTAATCACTTTAATAAATATTTTTACCTTATGGATTAATCTTTGATGCTTATTTATTAATTTTTTTTAACTTTTAAAATTTTATTTATTGAGAGAGAGAGTGAGAGAGAGAGAGAACAAGCACAAGCAGGGGAAGCTGCAGAGGGAGAGGGAAAAGAAGAAGCACGTTCCCCACCAAGCAGGGAGTCAAGCTCAGTCTCAGGGCCTTGGGATCATGATCTGAGGTGAAGGCAGAGGCTTAGCTGACTGAGCCACTGAGTCTAATTGTTATCTTTGATATTTATGGAAATACTTTATCATCTCTAATTGATCCCCTATGTCACAAATACAGTTTTCTCTATGGTGCTATTAATTTTATTGTCTTCAAATGAGATTCTTTTTCTAGAAGCATTTTTAATCAGTCTCTTAGGTCTATAATTTAGTTTTTATACATTTCATTTAGTATTTTATTTTATCTTCATCATCTCTGAGTATTCCTGACCAGTACTCATTGGTCAAATCTTTCTTATTAATCTATTCCAAAAATTTGTTTGTTTCTATAATATTTTGTTATGACTGCTGTCGTTCTTAGGTTTTGCCTTTATATTCTTTTTGTTTTGTTTTGTTGTTTTATGCTTTGGTGTTTTTGTTGTATTGTTTTGGTTTTCTTTTGAATTAATACAATTAAACCTTTAGATTTCTTTCATACCTTTAATTATTGTCACTTATTTTCACAAATGATATTACCGTAGTACAGTAATTCTAAATATTTCTGAATTAGCTGTATTATTTCTTTTTAGGTATAAAGTTAACTTCCAGTTACATGGACTTAATATTTTGGTCATTCTATTCTAGTTTTATTGCCTTATCATTGGAAAATATAGCCTGATACTTAACTCTAGGGAATGATGTGGGAGAGCTAGGTTCTTGTCTCTTGGAGTCAAAGAAGGAATCTCGTGGGCAATGGAGAGTGAGGAAGTGACAGAAGTTTATCAAGTGAATATATAGAAAAAGCTCTCACAACTAAGAGGGGTCCCCACACAGTTAACAATGAGTGCCTTCAGGGTTTATTTTTTATAAAAAGGTAACCAGGCAACTTTAATCCTTTTAACATCTCTATCAATAACTCCTGCAATGGCTTACCTCCTTTTGAGGGTCTGATTATTCTTTTTTGGTTACAGGTGTTTATCATAGAGACACCCACCCCACATGACCCACTCCATACACCTAGGGCAGGGTGGTCCTCCATCCCACATGCCTAGATCAGGGTGCTCTTCCCGGGGTAGGGTGGTCCAATTTATCTCTTTACCACACCGCATTTTGGGGATTTCTGAGAGCCTGTTCACAAAGTTCCCTATGGATCTCTTCCTCCCTAGCCCCACCTGTCCGTTACTCATTTTGAGAGTTGATATTACCAAAGTACTGTAATTCTAAAAATTTCTGAATTAGCTGTATTATTTCTTTTTAGGTATGAAGTTAACTTCCAATTATATGAATTTAATATTTTGGTTATTGTTTTCTAATTTTATTGCCTTATTCTTGGAAAATATAGCCTGATATTTAACTCTAGGAATTTATTGGCATATACTTCTGGCCTAAATAATGGCCTGTTTGTGTAAGTGTTCAACTTATGCTTATATACTTACTGAAGACTATTGTTTTGGGGTCAGGATGGCTACATTTATTAATAGATCAGGACTATTAGATTCTCTAAATTTTGATGTCTCTTAATTTAATCTAATTAAATTATCAGTTAATGAAAGAAGTTAAATTTTTTATGTACTACTGCATCTAAACTTATCAAAGTCTTTTGCTATCATTAGACAAGTATGTCATCCTGTTTTTATACCAAGTCTTACATTAAAAAAAATCATACTATATGAAATATGAAATATTACTTATTATTATTATTATTATTTTTAAAGATTGTATTGATTGGGGTACCTGAGTGGTTCAGTCAGTTAAGTGTCTACCTATAGCTCAGGTCATAATACCCGGGTCCTGGGATAGAGCCCCGCAGGGGGTTCCCTGCTCAGTGGGGTGCTTCTTTCTCTCCCTCTGTTATTCCCCCTCCTGTGTGCATGTTTTTCTTTTCTCACTCTCTCTCAAATAAATAAGTAAAATTTAAAGATTATCTCTCTCAAATAAATAAGTCAAATTATTTTTCTCAATGGGAGGGAGAAGCAGACTCTCCACTGAGCAGGGAGCCTGATGCAGGGCTCAATACCAGGACCCTGGGATCATCACCTGAGCTGAAGGCAGACAACTTGAACCGACTAAGTCACCCAGGCACTCCAGTTGTTTATTTATTTATTTATTTTTATTATGCATATGTTTTATCTCTCTTTTCTTCAAGTCTTTTTTTCGATCTTTTTACTTTTTTACTTTTTTCATAAAACTGAATTATTTCAAGATGACTTGGTCATCCTCTTTTACCCCACCCCATAGGTCATAGAGTACATTTTAACTGTTAAAATATTAGTATTTAAGTGCTGCCTACACAAATTAAGGCAAATTATATGTGGTCTGTATTCCTGAAAATATTTTTTTTTTATTATGCCTTCCTATTCCAATGACATTTTATAAGGATCTAAATGTTTACATTTGTGATTATTTTTTTCAAAATAATAAAGCTATTACTTCATTCTTTTTTATATCTGATGTTATTTAAAAAATTTCTGTCAGTCGGATTCTTGTTTCTTTATTAATGAATTATTTTTTTTCTCTCTAACACTTATGATTTTTTTTTGTCTTTGGTATGTATGCCCTAGTTTGGGATTCATAGAGTCAACTATAGTTATGAATATTTTCTTTCTTTTTTTGTATGTAAGTTTTAATCCAGTGTCTTGACTATTTTATCCTTGAGAAATAGATGTACATTAATATTCAAATATTTCTTTCCTTTTTCTTCTTTCATTTAAAAAAAGTCATTTATTTTATTTTATTTAAAAAAATATGTATTCATTTATTTGGAGTAGAGAGAGAGGGTCATGAAGAGTGGCTGATTATATACTTTCAATTTGGGAGGAGGTTAGGGATAGCACAAGCCTCCAAGGTATTTTATAAACAAGGTTTCCAGGACCTTGAGGGGGGCTAGCTATTGTTAGGGAAAGGTCATTTATTACTATTTAGTAAAAACTCAGGGAAGAGACTCTTCTGATGTGTATCAGTGGGTATATGCTTGGGAGATGATTGCAAATGTATATCTTGAGGGCAGGGGTGGGGAATAGAGATAAAGAAGTTTCCAAAGTAATTTTTACATGTAAAAGTAGATTTTCAGTATCCTGGGGGGGTGGACTAAGAATGCTTTTTGCCCTGAGTAGATGTGTCCACATGGAAGCAGCTGAGTCCCCAGAGGAACTTCAAGGACTTGTCAACAGGCTATGAGTAGTAAGGAAATCTAATTTTTTCTCTAGCTTTTGTTCCACACGTATCACCTACATCTTACACCTCTTTTATATTGATAATTTTAATGCTTTGCTGGTATCCAGATGACTATATCCTTAAGTGACTTCTTATCTCTATTGAATCCATTACGTATTCTATCCATTGTATTCTTAATTCAACTAGATTACATATATTTAATCTATTAGTACCACTAGGTTCTTATTCTTGTTATTATTTCAAAATCTTTCCTTAATTCCTTACATTATTTATTGGGTATATTTTAAATCCCTGATATACTCACTTATTATATATAAGCTGTCAACCTTATTCTTATTTTGAGGTAGCTATATCTTTTTGGATTTTAGGATGAAAGAACCGCAGATCCCCTTACCCAAGAATCCAACACTGCCACTGGATGCAAACAGCAAGAGGTTTATTGTCACGCAGGTACCGGCGGGTGGTCGGCAGCTCCAGCTAACCGAGCACACCGACCAGAGTGAAGCGGGGTCTTTTATAGGAAGGTAAAAACAAGTTTTGGGTGGGGCGCAACTGATTGGTGGACAGTTTGAACTTTTGAAAAAGGCATACTTGGTGTTAGTGGATTGGCCCTGGAAGACCCCCCTCGCGGGAAGAGAAAAGGGGGAAGGGGAAACAAAGAGGGGAAGTTTGACCTTATTACTGGGCAGAAAGGCATCCTGTCTACGTGACCTATGTGACCATGCAGCCCCCTTGCCTACGTGATCTAGGGGACCATGCAGCCCCCTTGCCTACGTGACCTACGGGACCATGCCCCGGCTATTAGGAGAGGGTATCTTGTTCAAACAGGAGTCAAGTGTCATGCCCTAAATGCCAAGCGGTTACAGAAAGGCAAAAGAGCAGTTACATTGAATTCAACCCTGGGGGAAGGGTCTTTTCATTGCAAGGGGAGGAGGGGTACTTTTACACAACAAAGAGCAGTTAATTACTTAACGACGGGGGGGGGGGTCTTTCAAGGACATCATAACAACAATGCCAAATAATTTTCAGTCAACAGCAGGATATCCAAGAATTCAACTAAATTCTGACACTATCTACCTGAACATAGCGTAAGATTTCATCAGTTAAGGGATCAGTCCTCCAAGACTATCTCCAACCCCATCTCAGATGCCAGTCTCACTGTAGGCCCCAGGTTATTACCTGTGCTTGTGACTGAGCAACTACAGGTTGGAGGTCCCAATGGCCTACTTCTTACGTTCTTTTAATTTGCTACAGGGACTCACAAAACTCAGAAAAATACTTACTTTATGTTTGCCAGCTTATTAAAAGATATAATAGAAGATTTAAATCAATAGATAGATAAAGAAGTGCACAGGGCAAGGTATGGAGAATGGGCACAGAGCTTCTATTACTTTCTGTAAGACTGCCACTCTTCCTGCCTTTTTATACATTTAACAAACTAAAAGCTTTCTGAACCCAGTCCTTTCAGGTTTTCTGTGGAGGCTTCATGACATAGTCATGACTGACTAAATCATTGTCATTTGCTGATCTAATCTCCAGCTCCTCTTCCCTCCCCAAATAATCCTGAATTGGGAGGAAGGGGAGGCATGTTGGGCAAAAAGTTATGAAGGCTTTCACCAAGTGGTTGGTCCTTCAGGCAAACAGCCCTTGCCTTGAGTGAGGTCTGAAGGTCACTTCATTAACATAACAAAACACACCTCTCTCACCCTTCTCACAGGAAATTCCAAGAGTTTTAGGAGCTGTGAGTCAGTAGCCATGGTTGAAAACCAAATATTCAGATGACCAAAATATATTTCTTGTAAACCCCTATATTACCCTACATGCTTAAGTATTTAATTATGTGATCTTTTAAACTAATATTTTTCTAAGAGTCTAAACTGTTCTGTCAGTAATCTGGATTGGGAAGTGATGTATTGCCAAATTTCTGTCGTTTCAGTCCAGGAAGTCAAAGAGAAACAACAGGAGAGCCCCTTAGGGCAGGAAGTTCAAAGTAACAATGTTGACTACTACTCCCTTTTCTTGATTTGTTTTAAAACAAGCAAAGCATCTCTTCAGAGTTGCAGTTTAAAGCCAAGAACATGCGGAATTGGGAGAAAAAAATAGTTAAATTTGGAGACTTGCAGAGGTAGAATCAGAGTAGTGAAAGCCATTACAGTAACGGAACTAACTGAGGTCAGTCTTTGCTGAATCACAGAAACAGGTGGAGTTGTCAAACAAAGGAATCTTTGTTTACAACATACAAGGAGATCACAGGGAATAAGTTCCAAAGCCTTGACTGTTTGAACAGGAGAGAGATTTTTACTTAGTATTTAAGATGAATACTCAGAAGGGAGAGTTTTATTATCCCGTGTATGGTTGGTCATAAGGTTGTGGATGCATGCACATCCACATATGTATTTGTACAATATGTATTGCATGTTCACCTGAATGAAGCTTGTATTCCACCGAGGGCAGAAACTTCAACGTTAGAATAAAGCAGAGGTAACTGTTGGACAAGGGAAAGGGACTCTGCAGGCTTCAAGAGCAGATATAAACTAGATGGGGTCTTGGGCTCATTTTCTGGGACAAGGAATGCAAGGCCTTGATTACTTTTGAAATAGCACTAGGAGTTTTACCACTGATTTATTGTCTCAATAGCTTAGGCTATTTCCTGGTCTGGTGGTGACTGTTAGTTTTCCCATTGCCTTGTTCCCTCAAAATCCTTAACTAGTGAGGTTTTTGCATTTCTTTGTAAGAGCCTCCCAGGAAATTTTGGAAGAAGTGTGCTTGGGCAAGTACACAGGTGGGGTACAGATCATTGAAAATAGCTGGGGACAAAAAATGACTTTTCTTATGTCAGGAAAACTATATCTCATCTTTAATTTTCTGGGAACCTCTAACTCTTTCTGCTGATGTTACCAGCAGGCATCTGAGATATTACTGATTGTTCTCTTGAACCTAAGGAAAAGGAAATGTAGAAAGCAAATGACAAAACTTTAAAATCTATCCTGCAACTCATAATTCACTGCAGCCACCTCTCTGTCTTTCCCTTTCTCTTTTTCTCTCTTTCTATTTCTCTCTCACATATGCACAACACATGCAAATCAACTTAAAACAATTTTTAATTTTCCCTATTCCATTTTAATATACTTGAGGCATGATCATTTTCTTAGTAAATACAAGAAAAAATATCTAGGATTCCATCATTCTGTGTGATTAAAGTATTGAGGAATTTACTTCCAATAGCACTTATAAAAACATATTTAATTTAAGTAATATTATATAATCAGGGGCCTGCATTTTTCTTATTCTCCAACTAGTGTTATTTGGCAATTAATATTTTGTCAATCAATATTCCCCTATATCTGAATGTGTGGGCAGTGAGAGATGAGTTAGAGGCAAGGATGGTGAACACTCCCAACAACTGCAGACTACATATATCTTAAGCCATGATTTTCTTTGCAAAGGTCAACATTGATAATGTTCTAGTCATACCTCCGTGTACCAGGAAAGAAGTAGCATATTTCTTGAAAGACATAGCTATCAAAGATCCATTGAGAAACCGTAAAGATGGAGAAGGGATTTGCAAATTATATATCTGATAATGGACATCTACTCTGATTATTAAAAGATGAATAAAAATAAAAAAACCTTACTAATAACCAAACAGAGTATCCAATTTTACATGTGAAGGAAATAATGGAAGAGACATGTCACCAAAAGGATATGGATGGCTTATAAGCACATGACAAATTTCTCAACATTAAGACATTAAAGAAATACAAATTAAAATCATAATGAGACATGCTTACATATCTATTAGAATGGCTAAAATTATAAAGGCTAATTGTTCTTCGTCTGAGCTAAATTGAGAAGCAACAAAAAATCTAAACTGTTGTTGGCATATATCATGATACAACCACTTTGGAAAATAGTCTGAAAATTTTTTTAAATGCAAAATATGTTGCAGTTACACAAATAGCCATTTTACTTCTAGGCATTTAACCAAGAGAAACAAACCCTATGTTCATACAAGGACTTGTATATGAATTTCATAGCAGCTTTATTTTTAAGAATTGAAAACAATGGAAATGTTCATCAATGTCCATCAATAGAGCAAAGACAAATTATGATCTATTCATTAAAGAGATTACTATTCAACATCAAAATGAACTATTTACAGTTGGAGATTCTCAAAATAATGATGCTGAGAAAAGAAAAGCCAGGCAACGAATAATATATACTGTGTGATTCCATGACTATAAAAAATCTAGAAAATACAAATTTATATATAGTCACAGTCACCAAATATATTGGTGAGATTTTAGTGCCTTCTTCTGTGCTCCCATAGCTTCCTACACTTGGATCTCCGAGCATTTGTTACACCATGTGAAAATATGAACTCTTTTTCTTTACTCTGTCTTACTACAATAAGAATCCTTGAAATTTTATGGACATTTGAACTCTCAGTTATTAGCAGAAATTCTATCACACAGTAAGTTTCCAAATATAAAAGCCAGAGTTTTACAATGACTTCTAAGCTTTTACATGATCTAGCCACTCATTTAACCTCTGTGACCTCTTTCCCTGCTACTCTTCAGTCACTCACAGTGGCCTCCTTGCTATTCCTCAGATATGCCAGGCATGATCCAACCTTATGGCCTTCAAGATAGCCAATTCCTTTGTCTGGAGTGACCTTATTGCTGATAGTTCTGGACAAATTCATCACCTTTCCATACCTTTGTTCAATTGTCAGCTTCATTGTAACTACCCTGATCTTCCTATTAAAAATTTTAACTCCCCATCCCCTGCCTAGCAACCTTGATTTTTCTCACCCTGATCGAATTTTTCTTTTTCCCCATTATACTCATCAATTTTGAATGCACTATGCAATTTTTATTAAGGTTTATAGCTTTTAATTGTCCCACCCATGAAAATAAAAGTTCTACAAAGCCAAGTATTTCATTTACCAGTGTAGTCTGAAGTAATATCTGCCATATAATAGGTTCAATAGACAATTGGTAAATTTCAGAATAAATTAATGTTGAGAGTATACTGAATTTCATAAGTCATTTCAATAATTTTTTTCCAAAATATAAACTATGTAAAACATACCTTAAATTTACTTTCAAAATATTTTATAGCATATAATGGACAATATACATAAGCCTTAAAGAAACAATCATATAAATAACCATTTCATACCTACTTAAAAACTGCATAATACCGCACTCCTAGATCCTCTCTGAACGTTCTAAATTAACCCTTCAAAGGAAATACATTTTTAAAAATAACAGATTTTTTGTCAAATAATTTAATAAAATAAAAGTTTCATTCATCTATGTAGATCATAATAAATGTTTTTAATAAGCATGAAATTATAACTCTGAAGTGTGCTAAAATGAAACCACCTGCGAAGGGTGAGAGAACAAAAATAAACATCATTTTTCCAAATAAGAGGAATTTATTACTTTTGAATCCAAGCATGTGGATTTGTTCAAACTGGCAATAAAGGAATATGGAAACACAAACCATAGAAAGTCATATTTTAGATTTCTAAAAGACTTCAAAGTGAAGAGTATACATTTTTTAAATGCTACATAATGCTACATAATGACAAGATGACAGGTTGTGACAAATAGCATTTTAAAAGCTCTACTCATAATGGAACGGAAGGTGTCATTTCCCTATAATTTTATATATATCATTAATTTACTATATCTGTATACAACATATTACCAAACAGATGTTCATCAAAGACTAAATCATTTTTAATGGAACATAATAATTTGAACCTACATGTATTAATCATTTTTTTCGATCTAACATTTATAGTCTCGCTAAACATTTTATCAGTTGTCGACAAAATTAAAAAAAAATAGGATAAAAAGTCGTGTTTGGAAAAGTAGATTTTTTTTCAAATTTGCATTTAAATGAAAATATTTGCTGATATTTTTAAAACTTTAAATGTAATTTTATATATATCTGACCTATCAGATGATATAAAATTTTTGGAGAAAATATGACATATTTTTTGATCTTGGTTGAAGGTATTAATAAAGAGCAACTGTTTGTATTATTTGTATTGTGATATCTTAGTTAATAAACATGAATAACTGGTATAAAATATGTTTTTTAAAAAATTTTATTTATTTACTTGACAGAGATCACAGGAAGGCAGAGAGGCAGCCAGAGAGAGAGGAATGGAAGCAGGCTCCCTGCTGAGAAGAGAGCCCACTGTTGGACTCAATCCCAGGAACCTGGAATCATGACCTGAGAAGAAGGCAGAGATTTTATCCCACTGAGCCACCCAGGCACCCTAAAATATGTGTTTTTTTTATATATAGAATTATAGTTCTTGCCAGACTATGGAACTAGCTGGAACTGAATATGCCTCCTTCAAAGTCAGCTCTGGAGAAATTATGCAAGTGTAATATGGAACTATTTCAGATATTAACCAAAAACAAAGAAATGATGATAAATTCCTTAAAAGACTCAAAGTTGCTCTTGACTGGTATGTTTCAAGCTCTATTCCTGGTTTGAAGACAGGTTTTTAACAGGCCTGTCACTGTAGAAATCAGCTGGATGTTTAGAGGCTATCAGAACTGTACAAAAACCTTGAAGGGGTAAAGACTTGAAAATTCTTTAGAGAGATTAGCTCCCTAAGGCATTATTCCTACACACATTTTCCTCCAATCAATTAAGACTGATGGATGAGGGGCACCTGAGTGGCTCTCTCATCACGTGGGTGGTGGGTTAAGCCTCTGCCTTCATCTCAAGTCATGGTCTCTGGGTCCTGGGATCCAGCCCCACATCGGGCTCTGCTCAAAAGGAAGCCTGCTTCCCTCCATGCTTGCCTGCCTCTCTGCTTACTTGTGATCTCTCTCTCTCTCTCTTTATCTCTCTCTGTGTCCAATAAATAAATAAAATCTTTAAAAAAAAGGCTGATGGATGATAAATTATGAAAACTGCTCCCTCCAAATGATGCTTCTTCATAAGGATTTAAGAATTTAAAATTGTAAGAATTTAAAATTGAAACTTGATCGTAGGATTTATCTTATAGAATAACATCAAGTGAAGGCAGTTATTATTAGTTTTGAAGTATTTGTGATTCTGAATTCTTGGCCTCATTAGTAAATTTATTTTTAAATTCTCCCATGGAGTGGTGATTGGCCTTCAGTCTTTCATTGATGTACATCATTGGGTCAAATGAGATGTGTGTGCCCAGAACTATATATAATCTTCTTTGTATTTCACTGGAGATGGCATTTCTGAGTTTTGTTCAATTGAATTTGGACAGATGTTTTAATAGTCACTTCTAGAGTTGGCCCTGGAGAATAACTTCTTTTCTCTTCTCGATTCTCTGAAAAACCCTGACTAATTCACATTATCACAGTGATATCACAATTCAAGTTTTTCCAAACACTATAGCTGCAAAATAGAAGAAAGCTACTCAGAATGTAATACTATTGTGAATGATTGAGAAAGAAAACATTATTATAATTAAGCTACCAGGTTTCAATGTATTTTATTGTTGCTTAGAAAATCCTAGCATACCCAGACTTTACAGAGATTTGATGATCCGAAGAAGAGCTGAACTCATGGACCAAAATAACTATGCATATAAAAAGTACAATTACTTACCTAAAAAAAGATGATGTGGTTAACTTTATATGGCAATCCAAGTGTTATTGGAACAGGAATTAAAAAAATAGCTTAGGGGCGCCTAGGTGGCGCAGTGGATTAAGCCGCTGCCTTCTGTTCAGGTCATGATCTCAGGGTCCTGGAATCAAGCCCCACATCGGGCTTTCTGCTCAGCAGGTAGCCTGCTTCCCTTCCTCTCTCTCTGCTCGCCTCTCTGCCTACTTGTGATCTCTCACTGTCAAATAAATAAGTAAAATATTTTTTAAAATAGCTTAAAAGTATATGATAAAATAATGATATAATATACAAAGAAAAGATACTATACTGTGAATATAAATAAAGTGAAAATTGTTGAAATAATGAATACAATAAATGGAGATTAAGATGAATATAGCTGTAAAATGAATAAATGAGTTGGGAAAAACAAACAAACAAACAAATTAATGACTTCTGCCCAAATGCAGCAGAAAAGGAAAAAAAATAAAGAAAATATTTAAATAAGTACTGAGATAAATTTTGGAGAATTAAAGAAAGATAAAAATTACCAGACTTAAAATGATGCCAAACATGAGAAATCAGAAACAAAACAAAACAAAATCCACACACACACAAAACCACTCATATACATTATGGTGAGTTTTAAGAATATCAAAAACAGAGAAGAGCATAAATGATGCCCAAGAGAAGAACAGATCACCTAAAATGTACAAGAATAATACTGACAGCAGAATTCTCAATAGTAATAGCATATAAAGGAAACAGCTGGGGGTTTGTATAGATGGAAAAGATATTTGAAACTAGATATTATACATCAAGCCAAATTATTGATTAAATTTGAGAGCACAGTAAAAATACAATGAAGCATGTTAGGTCTTAGAACATTTATCACACAGAGACACACATTTTAGAAAACTTCCTTGGAGGACAGCTCAATTTAGATAGAGAAAACAGAATTATGTACTCAAAGGCACATTTTGAAGGAAGGATTGAATATAGTCTGCACTGCAAATATTCTTTAATCGTATGTTCTGAATTTCCTAAATTTAAGAAGTATTTGTTCAAATATTTATCTTTAAATAAACCCTAGGAGACTTTTTCTTGGATTCTGGAAAATCAGTCCATTTGGATACAAATCTTTTTGTCACTGATGGAAATTTTGATAGCCCTTAACAGTGGAATGCCTAATGTATTGTTACAGCAATTGTAATTTGCCAATACATGGGTGATGTGTGTGTGTTGTGTGTGTTTATTATTATTTTTGATGGTTTTACTCTTCTATGAGATTTTTAAGTAGACATAATTTTAATAAAATATGATTTGTTGAAATTTATCTGAGGTTATATATAATAAAATGAAATTTGTGTGAACTAAAGAAGTGCGTCTCCATTTTTTTAGAGTAGACTGGTCTTTAAAAATTGTCCAAAGAAGTACATTATATTATTAAATTTGATAATATACAATAAAGTATTTATGGGCATATGGAACCATATCAAATTCTACTATTAATTCATATTAATAATTACCATAAGAGGAAAAAGGGATATTTTTCAAAATGAAAATTAGCGTATTTTTCAGAATATGATATAGTGTTATTCACTGAACAGAGGGAACAAATGTCAAAGTTTAACACAGTTTACAGAATGTTTTAACATAAATTGAAATTTAAATCTGACCCAATTTCACAGTTTTAAGTAAAATGGTAGCACTTATAGTTGGGGATGCCCAGCTTGCTCAGGGCGGAACACCGCCCCTTCACAGAAGCTGGGCAGCGGGGGATACCTCGTTGCTCATGGCGGAATGCAGCCCCCTCACAGAAGCTTCGCTGGCTGGAAGCCCGGCTGGCCCAGGGTGGAATGCCGCCTGCTTCAGGAAAGCGGAGCACCCGGGAACGACAGGTTAGCTCAGGGTGGAATGAAAACCGCCTGCCTCCCTTATCCGCCATAGAGCCTTTCTCTTCCCAGAAGTGCTGTTGCTAGTTAGAAGAGTTCTTTCAATGTGCTTGTTTAACTATAAACTTTATCCTCCTTCTTGCTTGTCAGCAAGATGGGATTAACATTTGACCTTCCTCAATCCTTCTATTGGCTATTGTTTTCTATCCAATAAAAGTGAGACTGTCGAGTTGCTCTTGGCAGACGTCCTTTTCGACTGTTGTCCCCTGCTCCCAGTCTTTTCCAGCTGACTGGTTCGTGCCTAATTCTTCTCTCGTTGCCATCTGGAAGCGGCACCCAAGTTTTCTTGGGCTTCCTGTTTTTGGTGTTCTGTTCCACTCATCTCTGCCACCGCCCCCAGGTCCTCAAAATGGTTTTCTATGGTATCTTCCAGAAAACTTCTGATGTCCTCTTTAGTATGTAGGCTACATCAGTAGGGAATAGCGTTAAAACCTCTTCTGTTCCATGTGGATATTCACGTTGTTGAGCACCGCTTGGTCAAAGTCTGCCCTTTTCTGTTGGTCTGTTTTCTCTGGTCACTTCAGGAGTCCTTTTGTAAGAAATCCTATCCCATCAGATGCTCCTCTCACTCTCTTTCTCCCTTACTCTTGCTCTGGCTTCTTTCTTCAGATTTGCCGGGGAATGACGAGTCCTTTTCATTCCTATGAAGATAGAAGAATTGGCTAATCCACAGATACCATTTTTAGTGATATACAAGTGTATATATAATAACTGATATGGAGATGTACATGTGCACCTACGTATATATTCTATAATCTATAAAGTATGGAGGTTGGATTAAGTCTGAAGTCTCTCATACAGCTTGATAACCTGTGACTCTTTGATCAATAACTTCCATTTTCCCACAGGTCAGAGAAATGGGAAAAAATGCACATATGAACATATGTAGCACGTTAAAAAATGATCACAAATCCTATGACTCCCATTTCCCTTTGATTCACATGGGCTATGTGACTGTGTTAAACAGTGAAATAAACGTGTCAGTTTCAGGCCCAAGTCCAAAAGGAACCCCTCTCTTGGAACATTTGCTATTGGAGCTCTGAGTGGACAGGAAATAAGTCCAACAACCTTGTTACAAAGACTGCACGGAAGTGGAGGGCCATCTGAGCCTCATCTCCCAACTGTACCCATCAAAGTGACAGGCATGTGCATAAAGTCATCCTGAATCCTCTAGACCAAGCAGCCGCCTGCTGAAGGCCACCACCCACTGACCTCAGTTAATGCCGTATTAAGCATAAAAATTGCCCCATGAGATCCTGCCCTAATTTCTGACCCCCAAAACATATGTAATATGACAAAGGGTTGTTTTAAGCCCCCAAATTTTGAAGTCATTACATAACTAATTGGGTAACATGGCAAATACGTATCCAAACTAATGGAAATCAAGGAATATGTTTAAAGGCACCAAGTTATCTTAAAAAGTTCTCTGAACACACAGAAAAACAGAAAGAGACCCATAACTACAGAGAACAAATTGATCGTTTCCAAAGAGGAGGCAGCGGGTGGACAGGCAAAATGCGTGAAATACAGTGGGAGATAACAGGCTTCCAGTTACAAAATTAATAAGTTGCAGGACGAAAGGCACAGCATAGGGAATATGGTTGGTGGTACAGTACGGCGAGCACAGCATAACATACAGACTTGTCAAATCTTGTTGTTTTATATCTGAAACGAATGCAACATTGTGGGTCAGCTATAATTCAATTAAAAAATCAAAGGAAGTTTAAAAAAATTAAAAGTGAGCTCTGTTATCCAAATAGGACATACGAGATGGATTTCCCATCATACCATAAATTGAAAACGACTTCTCTTGATAGAACAATGCTTTCCTTAGTCTTAGTCCCTACTCCCTCCACAAAAACAAAACAAAACAAAACAAAAAAACAAAAAACAAAAAACAACTACTTTTGAAAAACATCTTGGTATTTTGAAAATTATAACTGCAGTGAGTGATGAGAGTGAAAACAAACACGTTTCCTCATTTCTTATCCCTTTTATGAAGATGAACAGTAAAATCATATGTAAGAATTAACCAGAGAGAGGTCCATTTTCCACTCACTATAATCAAGCTGGAATTCTCAACTATTATTTAGTATTAGTTGATTCTGGTGGCAAATGCAAATATGGTTTCACTTCTTGGGCACATGAGGAAGATTTGGTTGGTGAAACAGACATACCAGGTTGGCCCAGGCCTGCACTGCCAGGGTTCAGAAAATTGCAAGATACAACCTGACACTTAAAACTTTCCATCAACAACTACCGCTGCCCTCCCAACATCTTGTTTCTTCCCACAGACAGCTCATACTGAGACCTGTCCACTGTCAGGGTCAAGCTAAAGGAGGATGCCCACAAACTAGGTGGGAAATGAGAGGATGCAACTGCAGCTCTCTGGGGATGCCTAAGGCCACTGAATGCCCCGTCATGATTCTCCAGCACAGATGGGGGCAGCCTGCACCACGTGGGTGGAGCTCTACGACACAGAAAGTACTGGAGTGGCAGTCAACAAACAAATGTGTTTGTGTAACATATAAACCCCCATAGGGTTGTCAATTGGTGGGATTCACTTTTTCTAACTGTTCACCCCATGACATACAACTTCAGGAAACCCAGAGCCCATGGATTATTGTTGAAGGGCACATTCGGACTCAATCAAAGTGTAACTAAGCGTAATCATACAAATAAATACAAATATCATTAAAAAATCAATACCACCTCAACCTTTATTTTTCATTCCCAAATGAGCTTTTATGGGTTTTAATATCAATTAATGTGCTTATAGAACTGGTAAAAAAAAAAACAGTCAATGATGAAATTTTAAAATTACCACTCTGCTTTCCCTAATTTCTGTTGATGTACTTTTATCTCACACAAAAATGAATTACTAAGGAATAAATCATACTTCACTGAACACGTTTCAGCTGAAATGATGCACCAAGATGTACAGCTTTGGTCAGGCTTATACTGTTGTTGTCAACATAGTATATGGGGTGTAAGAGCTACTGTCTTTTCCTTCTCCCATGAATATTAGTCCTAACAGATTCTTCACGTGGAAAGAAAACTTAGTCTAGAAGATACACTAATTCCTCTCCTCCCTGGTGAAAAATACTGTTAGAGGTATTAGTTTTAGATAGAGAAGCAAGTTCACTTTGGAAAAAAGCACACACACACAAAACCCTCCAACATGACCTTTAATACAGTGATAAGGGTGAAAGTGTAAACTTCATTTGGAAACAGCACTCAAAATACTGTTTTGAAGGGCCTTTACAACAGCGGTATACTCTTTGAAAAGATTTTTCAGATCAACTGATTGAATCATATTTAATTTACCTAGGGACAATTAGATAAATTTTAAAATTCCAAACAAAAACTTTTAGGACACAAATAAAATTATATGAGCTTTTATTCCTGCAACTATCTCCAAAATCTAATATTCAATGGTTTAAATTGCTGCATTTCTCATTTGCAATGCAGATGAAGAGAGGAACACAGCAGACACATGTGAGATGAGGTGTGAGGCATAAAAGGGAGCACAGGAGGCAACTGACCAGCTGAATAGCGACTGCCCCAAAGATGACCATATCCTGAGCCCAAGAAGCTCTGAGTACTTTACCTTACCTGGCAAATGGGATTTAGCAAGCATGATTAAATTAAGGTGTGAACGGGGAGAGATTATCCTGGATTACCTCGGTGGTCCCAATGTAATCATGAGGATCCATAAGGAGACAGGAGGATCAGAATCAGAAGGCAATGTGAAGTTGGAAACAGAGGGATAAAAGGTGGTGCAATGAAGGGCCACAAGTCAGGGAATGCAGGCAGCTTTAGAAGCAGGACAAGGCAAGAAAGTGGATTCTCCTCTAGAGCCTCCAGAAGGAACACAGGCTGCTAACACCCCGATTTTACCACACTGAGACTGATTTTTGAACTTCTGACCTCCAGAACTGCAAGATAATCAATTTGTGTTGTTTCAAGCCACTGAGAATTTGTCATTTGCTACAGTGGCACTAAAAACTAATAGAAGAACTCACTGAGACATATTGAGTCTGTACAATGGCAGGGACCATTTCTAGGTAGGACTATCTTCAGGGTGTGGTAGTACTGGATCTGGAGAGTTGACTGCCAGCATCCTTCCTCCCTCCCCCTCCCTGAACCCCAGTGCACTGTGTGCCTCCTCCACTGCAGCCCAGGTGACTCACAGGAAGCTGGCCCCATCCACACTACAGGGAAGGGGTCTGTCATGGAAGCCAGTCATGTTCCTCCTGGGCCATTCACACAGCCAGCTGCACGACAGTCAGTGCCTTGTTACTGTTCTATGAGAGACAGTAACCTAGGTTGTCCCACACACACAAACGGGAAGGGCTTTACAGAAATATCTGGGTTGTCTCTGAATGTGAACAAGAAAAGCAGTGCCCCCACTGCGGGCAGCCATCACACAGTCAGCAGGGGGTGGAAGACAAACTGGCCAGAGGGAAAGGGCACAGTAGGGAAAAATGGAGAAAATCATGGAGACAGTGTGAATAAAACACATTCTCTGCAAGCACTGCCATGAGCTGCTTCTTCATGAGATTGAAGGTTTTTTTTTTTTTTTTTAATCTTTAAGACAGTTTGAGTTAGGATGAGACAACCATC
Source organism: Mustela nivalis (assembly GCF_964662115.1). NCBI lineage: Eukaryota > Metazoa > Chordata > Mammalia > Carnivora > Mustelidae > Mustela > Mustela nivalis. Next base: position 41,292 of record NW_028135132.1, read on the forward strand.
CAAACTGATTCAGGAGGTCAGACTTTACGGAAACTAAAAAATCCAGATAATAAAAGTAGATGACTCACATGTGTGAAAAGTTTCCTTTCCCACTAAGGGCGGGGGGAAAACTAGAACCTTGAATTTGTGGCTATTCCATTATTCTTGCTATTTTTCATCACTCAAATGTATTTTTCAAGAATGAGGAAATTATTCTCAATAAATACAGTGATGGTTCCCTGAAAATTTGTAACCAAGTAGGGAACAGTCAGAGTCTCTAAACAGATTGTTTTGAATTGACTTAACAATCACACAAAATAGACTGTAAAATTTATCAAAGAGTGGGGCTGAGTTTCTTATATATGATTTCATGCAAATTTTTGTCTACCTGATGATTTTTAGTTTTTGTCTACAGGGTGAGTGAATAAAGGTGTCTCAACATGGTCCAGATCTAATGGTGTTCCCTGGCTCACTATGAAATCCAGGGTCATTTCTGTTTCCTTTTCCATGAACTTCTTCCTCTCATTTGGTCTGTTTTTCAATCGGACTGTTTGTCTTCTTCTCAATTTGTAGGCACGTCAGAGACATGAACTCCTTGAACAGCTGATGTTACAGACGCTTTTCACAGCCTGTTGCCCACATGCAGCTTTACTCTTTTTTGATATACAAATCTTTTTCAAATTTTTAAAATAAAGAGGCATGTCATTTCTTCTATGGCCTGTGGGTCTTATCTCTACCTAAGGTAGTCTACCACTTCCCAAATTTTTACATGCCCCTAGATTGTCTCCAAATTCTTTATCATTTTGTTTGTAGAGTTAGAACTTAAACCAATTTACAAGGTTAATCAACCTGAAATCTCCTTACATATGTGATAGGAAGCAAGAGTTCTAAGAAAGAGAGTTCTTTCAGCTCTGAGGGATAGAGCTTAAAGTCAATATTCAATGATACTCTGTCTCATTTTCTAGAAGGAACTGGTGGTTTCTGTTTGGAACTCTGACAATTTTTTTCTTAGTCCCTGAAAGTCAAATAGGTTTACGTCTGTTTTGGTTTGAGTATGTTCAGCTAATTCTCCCTGGGACTTGAAGGCTTTATGAACTGAAGGCATGACTGTTTTTCAGCTCAAGTAAATGCTGCATTAGTTCAGTTATAACTTCTGTTATTTTCTCCTTTTGTCCTCAGGGTACTTGCAAGGTAGATTTGGACCTGACCTCAGATCTTACTTATTCGTTTCTCATTTCCATCTCTTTGAAATTTTCCTCAGTGTTCTGGGATATTCCTTTGGAAAATCAATTTTGTGGGGCACCTGGGTGGCTCAGTGGGTTAAGCCACTGCCTTCAGCTCAGGTCATGATCTCAGGGTCCTGGGATCGAGTCCTGCATTGGGCTCACTGCTCGGTGGGGAGCCTGCTTGCTCCTCTCTCTCTGCTTGCCTTTCTGCCTACTTGGGATCTCTCTCTGCCAAATAAATAAAATCTTTAAAAAAATCAATTTTGTTCTCAGCAGTGATCATTACTGTTTACAGGGTTCCTATTACATGTTACAACTAGTGAATTTAAGTTTCAAATCTTTCTTGTATTTTTATGTTTTAAAAGATTTATAAAATTTATTTGACACAGAGAGACAGAGAGTAAGTGAGCACAGACAGGGAGAGTGGCAGAGGGAAAGGGAGAGGGAGAAGCAGACTCCTCACTTAGCAGGGACTCCCCACACCCCACCACAGGGTTTGATCTCTGGCAGACATTTAACCAACTGAGCCATCCACGCACCCCAAAGCTCCCTTTCAAAATCTTCAGTAAGTATTTTGCTGCTCTTTACTGTAACTGTATCCCCCTCAGACTTCTTGACAATAAGTTTGTCTAGCTCTGTAGTCAGTTCTTAATCAATGAGGACACGTGCTCTGGACCTCAGTTTGGTGCTCCTCCACCAAGATGCTACCTGCCACTCAGGTGTGTGAACTCTTGCAGCTCAGGCCTAGTCACACTTTTGGGAACTCTGGGGCATCAGCGAAGCTACTCTAAGGGGACCATGCTTTGTGCATAAAAGCAGGCCCCTGCCATGAAGCAGCCCCTCTCAAACCTCCCCAAGTTGTCCTTCCTTACACAGCACAAAGTCTCTAAGAAACTCAACCTGCTGGGAAAGCCCATTTCTCTATGACCAAGGACCACAAGAGAGGGAATGTATACCATGGGCCCCACACAGAAAGAGGTCTTCACTGAAAGCCTTCTAAAGAGAGTCTGCCTTTTCTTCCAGGCATTCCATCATGGCACCTCAAAATCCTGAGATCTCTTCCACTGCTCCCTCTGAGATGCCAAGAGGCACTTGGCAGTCAAATAGGTCCTTCCCACAGCCCACCTACATGATTATTGAGGGCCTGCCTGGTGCTGGGGATGGGTGAAGGCAACACAGGCCCCTGGTCTTATGCTCTGATGTCACTGGCTCTTGAGCAAAGGAAGGAAAATGAGAGGGTCCAGGAGACTGCACACAACATCATGTTTTCAGAACTTCTCCCTGGCCCCCAAAATCACCTTGTCATGGCAATGTCAGCAGGGCATGGCAAGTGCTATCTCAGAAGTCCCTCTCACACCTCAGCAACAGAGAGAGAGCCCACCCATAAACATAATCCCTAGAACCAGCATCCTTTAGGAACCCAAACCCCTATGAGTCAATTACTTTGGTATGTGTTAGTGTATTTTTACCTATGTAAAATATAAGAAAAAGAGGAATGACATACCTGTATGATTTGGGGCAGTACAGCAACTCGATTTTGAGTGTTTTGGATTATAGCTAGATACTTTTTTCCAAAAAGAAATTTATAATCCATTTAATAAAAACAATGTGAATTGCCATGTATGGAATTTTTATACTATAAATGTTTTCATTGTCTTGAGTTGTAGTAATGTACATACACTGGCGCTGGTCTCAAATGGGGGATGTCTGGAAGGAAACAGAATACATGATTAGGGGAGTGAGTGTAAGCCACCACCCTAAACAGTTCAATTTCTCACAAACATATACCTCAGCTCTATATTTGATTGGATGAATATCAACTAAAACTTTAAAATTAAAGTACCAGAAATTATTAGGGATGACATTTTTTGGTAGACTTGTTTCTGATTCTGCCTTGTGACCTGACAAAGGTGGGATGGTGACTCCTGTTACTGCTTGCTTATTATAGCTATGGCATACAGCGGTGGAAGTACTAAGTACTAAGCCACTAGAAAATTTGAGAAAGGATAAGCAATTCTAATAGTAAGGATATTTTCACATACATTATAACTAATTTAATATTTTAGGACTGAAACAAATCTAGAAGAATGTACAGACATTCTTCATCATTTCAGGTACTTTAACATCCAATACTACCCTAATCCAATCCATGGGACTTTAGTTTTATAGCCTTTTCCTTGTCGATGAATCTGAAGAATAGAATCAGTATAAACTACTTTATGTCTGAAAAAATTCATCTTTGAATTTTGACTTGACCAGCTCCACAGAATTAATAACAAGTCCCTTTCTTGGTGCAGCCACATTGGGAAACAGTGTGGAAATTCCTCAAAAAAATTAAAATGGAGCTGCCCTATGACCCTGCAACTGCACTCGGTATATACCAAGAAGATACAGATGTAGTGAAAAGAAGGGCCATCTGTACACCAATGTTCATAGCAGCAATGGCCAAAGTCACTAAAGTGTGGAAATAACCAAGATGCCCTTCAATGGATGAATGGATAAAGATGTGGTCCATATACAATATGGATTATTATGCCTCCATCAGAAAGAATGAATACCCAACTTTTGTATCAACATGAACTGGTCTGGAAGAGATTATGCTGAGTGAAATAAGTCAAGCAGAGTCAATTATCATATGGTTTCTTACTTCTGGAGCATAAGGAATAACACAGACGACATTGGGAGATGGAGGGGAGAAGTGAGTTGAGGGAAATTGGTGGGGGAGACAAACCATGAGAGACTGTGGACTCTGAGAAGCAAACTGAGGGCTTTAGAAGGGAGGCAGGTAGGGGGTTGGGTGAGCCTGGTGATGGGTATTATGGAGGGCACATATTGCATGAAGCACTGGGTGTGGTGCATAAACAATGAATTCTGGAACACTGAAAAGAAATAGAATAATAAAAAAAAAGTCCCTTTCTCCTTTAAATTTCATAATCAATACAAAAAGTTACATGGTATTGGACTTGAGCTACTACTTGCTGTATGTCCAGCTCTCTTACTTTCTTTTTTTTTTTTTATTTTCAGCATAACAGTATTCATTGTTTTTGTACCACACCCAGTGCTCCATGCAATCCATGCCCTCTATATTACCCACCACCTGGTACCCCGACCTCCCACCTTTTATATACCTGGAGGCACTTGCATGAGGCAGACAAGTTCTCAATAAAGAACTTTAATTCAATATATTAAAGTATACTATGTTTTCCACAGTGAATATAGACTATTTATCAAATCAGAATCAAGTTCTGAAAAAAATACCCATATACAGATAGCTAACAAATACACAGCCCGGTACCTCTAAAGGTTAGTACTTCTACATATTTCAAAAGGCATCAAGTTTTTGCTGCTTTCCCCTGATCCAAGCATGCACATTTGTGTGTATGTAAGTAAACACCCAAAGACAACTGAATTAGTAGTCCACATTCACCACATGGATTAATGCCTGTTGTGATCTCTTTCCCTCCCAAATTGTTTCTGATTATTCACTTTAACTAATTTTGCCTGCTTTCCAATAATAGGGAGAAGAAAATTTGCTTCCCCACCCCAGCACCAATCAAAGGGATACTTATGTCCTGTGAGCCTTCATTTTTCATAGGGGAAAACAAACAAACAAACAAACAAAAACCCAAAAAACCCTGAGCAGTGAAACTAGAAATTCCCTCATGTTTCCTTCCTTTCTGGAGCTTACTGCCCTTAGGTTGCACAGTTGCCCAAATATTGGCCCCTCCATAAGAAGCTGTAAGTAGCACGTAGAGGATGAAAGATTCAGGATATAAGGAAGGGCTACTCTGGGCAGTTGCATGGCCTGGGATGGTCTGCCTCACCACTGGGCAAGGTCTGGGGTCTGCAGTCACCGTACCTCAACACCGTTAAGAGAAGACTTCAACGAGAATGTTTATTTCAACATCTTTGCATGAGAAAATAAACACTGCCTTCAATAAACAGTTTCAATTAAAAATTAAAATTTTAAAACTTAATTTTAAATATAATTATACCAAGAAGAATCATGACACATGTTGAATTATTTTAGGAGCCACAGTCTTCCTGAGGTACAAATAAATAGTTTGTACAAATAGGTAAAATCATTTATTAGGAAACTTTAAACCTCTTACAATAAAGTTACCATTAAATATAAGAATAAAGTGACTATTTTGCTTAAAAATAAACAAAGGTCACTTTGAAAGAGAATGGCAGCTTCCCTGTGGACATCCTCTATACCCAGCCCAATCAGTACTTACCAAGTACAAGTTTGTAGATTTTGCTACATGGTAAATGATGGAAATAAATAAGGAAGACAATATTTTCAAAACAGTGTAAAAAGAACTTTAAAACAAGTATCTTGATTCTCCTTATTCTTCCACTCTAATTTGTAGCCTTTGGATAATATGTGGGAAAGAACATATATACATTTAAATTTTAACTTAAATGTCTACTGAAATAAAATGCTATCTTATTAAAATTCCTATCCAAAATTTAAAAAAAAGTCATGGTGACAAATAATGTTGACAATCATGTAATGTAATCCTATCTTAAAACTCAAATTATGCTAAGAATGAATATTTCAAAACTAAATGGTTCACTTTGTTAAAAATATTCTTACTGAGTATTAAAAAAATCACCCAATGGTATCATGTTTTTAAACTCATTCTACTCATCATGCCTGTATTTTATCCTACCAGTTCTCTCTAATGACAGCATTCTTTCTTGTCTGCTCTCCTCTCTCATTTCCTTTCACCAGCACCAAAAACACAAAGACTCCAAAGTCCTGAGAGCAGACTGAAGTATCCCTTTGCCTTCTAGAAGCTGTGCATTTTGACCCTACTGGTCCATTCCACCTGCCCAATAGGCAAGATTGCCCAATAGGACAGTGCAGTCAGGAAGGGAGGCAAGGACAGAATCTTGAGGGATAGCAGAGAGAAAGAATCACCTTAAGAAAACTGGCAAGAATTCCTATCTTACATTGAGGTCTTCCATCCATTTTGAGTTTAATATTTTGTTCTGATAACACAACTCTGGGTGGGATCCGAGATGGCTCCTCAGTGGGGACACATCACCAGGAAGACCACACCATGATTAGAATTTAGAATCTTCGGCACCCCCACCCCAACCCCTACATTCCCACAGAGAGGGGAGGGGGCTAAAAGCAGAGCACATCTATGTAAGGAAGCCTCCATAAAAATCCTCATAGCAGGGACGCCTGGGTGGCTCAGTTGGTTAAGCAGCTGCCTTCGGCTCAGGTCATGATCCCAGCGTCCTGGGATCGAGTCCCACATCGGGCTCCTTGCTCAGCAGGGAGCCTGCTTCTCCCTCTGCCTCTGCCTGCCATTCTGTCTGCCTGTGCTCGCTCTCTCCCCCTCTCTCTCTTTGATAAATAAATAAAATCTTTTTAAAAAAATCCTCATAGCAGGGGTTTCAGGAAACTTCCAGGTAAGTCAACATATCCAGGTACCAGGAGGGGGATAAAACCCAGCTCCACAGGAATAGACATTCCTGTGCTTGGGACCCTCCCAGACTGTGCCCTTTGTGTCTCTGCATCTGACTGTTCATCTGTATCCTTTATCATATCTTTCATAAATTGCAAATGAAAACAAATGTTTCCCAGAGTTCTGCGAGCCACTCAGTTGAACCGGAGGAGGATTTGAAGGAACCTCTGATTTGTAGCCAAGTTGTAGAGAAGTTGTGGGTAACCTGGGCTCCTCCTACTTATGACTGGCACCTGAATATGATGGAACAGTCTCACGGGACGGAGCCCTTAACCTGTGGGATCAGATGCCATATCAAGGCCGACAGTGTCAAAGCTGAGTAAAACTACAGGACACCCAGCTGGTGTTGCAGAGTTGCCTGGTGAGGGAAAAATCCACAGCCTCAGCCACAGTGTTAGAAGTGAAGTGTTCTGTGTGAATATGGTAATATAAAAGCCGATGGGAGAACTGAAATGTTTGCTTGACATACACTCTCACACAAAATATTATGTATGCCAGGTCTTTGCTGATGTGATATAGCACATATTCAAATTCTAGTGAAATATCATAAAGAGTCAACTCAAAAAACAAACAAACAAACAAACAAGCAAACATACAAAATATGGATGAGCTGGGAGAAAATAAGCAATGTTTCCTCTTTCCTATCAAGAGAAAGACCATTCCTGAATTATCCAAGATTTTGCTTTTACCTGAATAACCATACAGTTCAATAGTACTTGAAGGAAAAAGCATGTTTGGTCCTCAGCGATCCTTTCCCCTGATATGGCCGGCAAGAGTGGAGTGATTCTTGTGGATATATCTTTGCTCCAGAGTGGGGAAAAAAAGGAGTTCTTTCACCAACGTTCAAAGGGTTTTTAAAAAATGGCCTTCATTAAAATACATCGGCCCCTCCTTTGGAACCTGCTCACGCTACACTCCAGGCCAGCGAGCATCAAGGGGTTGGAAATACGGTACAAACTCCCATGAAGCCACCTCTCCCTCTAAACTATTCTTCTCTCTGCCAAATTCTGCTTCGGTCAGCCTAAGGATCAAATACCTGTCTTTGGGCAATAAAGTGATGTGCATTAATCAATCATTGGCCCTAACTGGCAAGTTCCTTAAAAACTCATGGGACACAGATGGTTGCCATGACTTTCCCAGGAAGCAGCTACTGTCTTTCCATGAATGCGGCATGAAAATACAGGTCTGGGTGAGCAGATGAATGTCCACTCGTGAAACAATCATGCTGAGGACAATAAACAGTAGTTTTGGATGGCAGATTTAAATTTCATTCACACTGGGAAGCCTGGGTGGCTCAGTTGGTTAAGCGTCTGCCTTCCACTCAGGTCATGATCCCAGCATCCTGGGATCGAGTCCCACATCTGGCTCCTTGAGCCTGCTTCTCTCTCTCTCTGCCTGCCACTCTGTCTGCCTGTGCTCGCTCTCTCTCTCTCTCTCTCTCTCTCTCTGACAAATAAATAAGTAAAATCTTAAAAAAATAAAATGAAATAAAATAAAATAAATTTCATTCACAGCCAAGAAAACACTCCAGATACATGATGTGTCTCCACTTCCTGTTGTTTCCAACATCTGAGTCCTCCCTTCCATTCCTGTTTCCACCACTTCAGTAAATGTCTCCCATCCTCATTGCATATAAAAAAGGCTCTGATTCTTTCTATTCTAATGTCTGTAAGACATTACTGTGAACAAGAGCAGGGGATAATTCCTCCTCCAAACCCATCTACGAAATAAAGGGTTCTATTCAGGATCATGACAAGCTGAGGAATCCCTCTAGAGAACTTTCAGAGTCATTTCAACCTGTAAGGCTGGCTAAAATGTTCCTCACCATCCGCCACACCAGGGCTAGGACTGATGAGTGTCTCCACCATGCAGGTCCCTCTGGATGACATGATCGCTGGGAAACCAGGCATGAGGCAAGCAAAAATCAGCACCTGCTCTTCTGCAAAGTTTGTCTGAAGTGCTTGAAGCCACAGAAGAAACAGATTGACTCCTTCAGATCTTACCTAAAAACAAAATTAAAGGTGACAAAATTAAACACATGTTTATGCAGAGATGCACTGCAATGCAGATTCAGTTCTGAGAAAGAAAAACTAGAAGTTAAAGGTACCGTTAAACTCCTGCACCAAGTTCTTAGTGACAAGAAATCAGGCGTGCTGCAAGAAGCCCAAGGGTGAAGAGTTGGGGTCTGGAGCCACAGTTCCTGGTTCCAATGCAGGCTCTGCTTTTTGCTTTTTGCTTGCTTAGCTGTGGCCAGTGGAGAACCACCAAACTTCTCCCTTTGCATCAGTCTCTACCTCTGAAAAATAAGGATGATAAAAGAATTTACCACAAAGTGTTTGCACAGGGATAAGTGACTTACAACAGTGCCTGTATCATCAACTGTCATTTAATCACAAAAATAATGCAAAGACAATCATCCTCCATATTTACAGTATGCTTTGAATAGGGTTTTTTCTATAATATGCTTATGTATCATGGAAAGTTCTTGAAAAATCTCAGAGCTAATAAGACCTTAAAGACCTTGAAGCCCATTCATCAGGCATTTCTACACCAGCCCTCCTTTTTTTTTTTTTTTTTTTTTTTTTGCCTGTGCAGGTAGCTACCTTGAGGGCTGCCGCCAAATCATCACTTCCACAAAGAACCATTCAGAAATTTCTGGAACTCATATCATTGCTGGACTTCTGGCATAAGTCCATTGTTCCTGGTGGATGCTTCCAGTAGTAGGAAATGGAACATGCTCAATGAGGGCAGGGGGTTGTGTTTGACTTGCCCACTGCCATATCTCCAGCACCTAGAAAGGTGCCTGAAACACATAGCTGGCATCCAGTAAATGTGTGCAATAAATGAGTGAACTAGACAAAAATAGATATGCACTGGTAGACGTGGCCTGTGGAGTACAGCTTCAAAAGCAGAAGAGTATTGAGAGTCCTACATGGTAGGTTGCATGGCACTGAGTTAAAGAAAATGGGTCCTACAATCAGACCAAAGGTTAAACCTCGAAAGTTGTGCGATCTTAAACAAGTCACCTACAAGAACAAAGACCCCTGTCTTCTATTGATAACAGCTGGGAAGAGAGAATCCATTTCAGAAAGAAAGGGGACACTGGACGGCTGTGTACGACACTTATATTGTGGTCAAGATGGCAGTGTAAATTCACTTCATGGGGTCCCACACCATCATCCCTCACTACCATTTGAAATACATGGTAATAAGAGATGAAATATATATATATATATTTTTTTCAGTGTAACAGTATTCGTTGTTTTTGCACCACACCCAGTGCTCCATGCAATCCGTGCCCTTTCTAATACCCACCACCTGGTTCCCCCAACCTCCCACCCCCTACCCCTTCAAAACCCTCAGATTATTTTTCAGAGTCCATAGTCTGTCATGGTTCACCTCCCCTTCCAGTTTCCCTCAACTCCCTTAACTCCATCTCCCCTTGTCCACCATGCTATTTGTAATGCTCCACAAATAAGTGAAACCATATGATAATTGACTCTCTCTGCTTGACTTTTTTCACTCAGCATAATCTCTTCCTGGAAGAAATTATATATATATATTTTTAAAAGATTTATTTACTTACTTATTTATTTGACAGAGAGAGATCAAAAGTAGGCAGAGAGGCAGAGAGAGAGAGGAGGAGGAAAAGGGCTCTCTGCTGATGCAGGACTCAATCCCAGGACCCTGAGATCATAACCTGAGCTGAAGAGACAGGCTTAACCCACCCACTTAGCCACCCAGGTGCCCCTAGATTAAACACATATATTTTTTAAAGATTTTATTTATTTATTTGGCAGACAGAGATCACAAACAGGCAGAGAGGCAGGCAGAGAGAGAGGAAGGGAAGCAGGCTCCCTGCTGAACAGAGAGCCTGATGTGGGGCTCAATCCCAGGACCCTGGGATCATGCCTTCAAGCCGAGCCGAAGGCAGAGATTTTAACCCACTGAGCCATCCAGGCACCCCTAGATTAAATATATTTTTTTTTAAGAGAAGAGAAAAGTTAGCAAGTGAACCTCGGTAAAAAACAAAACAAAACAAACAAAACCCAAAACTGACAAACATCTCCATGAAGCAGCAACCGCAGAAATTCTCAGTGATGCACAGATGTGTAGCGACAGGAAAAGATGTCTGGAGGCTGACTTCAAGGAGGACAAGTCGCTCCCACTGGAGATAAAGGCAGACAGAAAGGCCTGCTCGCTTGCTGCCTGAAGCCACAACTTCAACTGGGCTGCGGACTTGATTGCACACCACTTGCTTCACCAGAACACTGTGAGGTTTCCAGTAGCTCATTACATCTAAACACTACTGCCTCCTTTAACAAGGTTTCCCTTCCGGATTGCCCCTGACTTACAGGGATAGGCAGTAGGTGTCCCTCCACGTGCTCCTTCCAAATTCTCTCCTCTCTCTGCTTTCTTCTGATCCACTTTTTATTTATGGGCTAGCTTTACAGGATATCCCTTCTGTGATTAAACAGGTCTTAATAATTCTACCTTTTGTAAAGGAAGCCTTCCCCAATTATTTAGATGTTGATATTTACCTCTGAATCTCCATAAATCATCACTTTATATGGCACCAACATGTAGAAAATAAGAATGAAGTTACCCAATTTTCAGAATGAACCATACAAATGACAACCTACCATCTAAAGCCAGAGACAGAAAGAGAACATCTGCATAAACTAAAGTAATGCGGGTTCCTTATTCATTCATATTTATTATGCAAAATGGAAGTTTTAGGAAGATTAGAATAATGCATACTTGTTCTATTATATAGGCAACTAATCCTCTGTAGATGGTAATGTATCCATAACTCCATCTCCAATCTAGAATTTCTGAACACGAGGAGAGGGTATTAAAATCTCCTCTGTGGGAGGCAGAGCATTACAGTGTCTGGCTCTGGCCTTCCTGCTGCAGGATGAGACTTGCAATTAGTGATGGCAAATGGAATTCACAAAACATTTCTGGGCTTTAGAAGCCATCGGAAAACTAGCAAAGGACTTAGAAAATGGTAGGAAAGGAAGCAGGAAGAGGGAGGTGGCAGAAACAAGTGAGCCAAAACCTGATCTGAAAGCAACAAGCTCAAGAGAAACAAATCAGGGTGCCAGAGAACAAATGCCATTTTCACTGCAGGATCTCTACAGGCCTGTGCCCTCCAGACCCCGTTCCCACCACACGGTAAGTTGGGGGAACTGAACCTGAGATTTCCTTAATAAACCAGGACCCTCAAATGGAACCAAAGTGATCCCAACCAAGAACACTCCCAGCCTCCTGGCAAAGGAAAGACAAACCCTCCTGGAAAAAACAGACAGACAAACAAACAAACAAACAAAAACACCAAAAAACAGAATTAAAAGAGATTACATCTATGTTCCAATAATACTGGTCTCAAAATCCCTTCACAGAGCATGCAAGAAATGAGGCCACTGTGAGAGACAGAAGACTGAGGGAAAATGAAGACTTTAGACATTGGAATGATCAGATACAGAATAGAAAATATTACATGTTAATTGTTTAAGAACACAAAAGAGGTTTAAAAATGAAGAAGGATCAAGAGCCTATCAAAAGCAACAGGCCAAGTGTGAACATGGAACTGAAGGAAGATAAACAGGGACCAAAAATCACTGAGACGTAAAACACAACAGAAAACACACCAGAATGGTGGGGCAGTAGATGAGCCCCGAATGAAGGACTTCACAACCCTGCACCAAGAAGTGAAGACATTCCCCAGAATGCAACACAAGGAGGCAGGAGAAGAGGATGAACGCCAGCTTGAGAGACACGAACAACAGACTGGAGGTTTAAATAAGAATCCTGGGAAGTACAGCAGAAGGACAGAGTCAAAATTTCAGAAGAAAACAGCTGAGGATATTACAGAAATGATAAATCCAGAAATACAGGAAATGCACAGATACCAAGCAAGATGAGAAATCTTCAATTCAACATTTTGTGGTAAAGCTATAGAACACCAAAAACTAAGAAAAGGTTTTAAGGAAAAGGCATTTAAAGGAATTAACAGGGTGGAAACAGGGTTTAAAGCTGCTACAGTGGTAAGGAGATGCTAGTAAAATGGTACCTGTAAAGGGTGACAGGAGTATTTTTACTGCCACTACTGCTAATACTGTGTCTAATGCACATAACAACTGAAGACTGCGAAGGTTAAGCTGGAGCAGAAAAAAATTAAATGAATTATGACCCTCAAAAGAAGGATCATGTCAGGGCGCCTGGGTGGCTCAGTGGGTTAAGCCTCTGCCCTCAGCTCAGGTCATGATCCCAGGGTCCTGGGATCGAGCCCCGCATCGGGCTTTCTGCTCTGCAGGAAGCCTGCTTTCTCCTCTCTCTGCCTGCCTCTCTGCCTACTTGTGATCTCTGTCTGTCAAATAAATAAATAAAATATTTTTTTAAAAAAAAGAAGGATCATGCCAATGAATTTCACAACTCTGGTGATCACTTTAAAAGCATCTCTTCTTTTTATCATAGCATTTGTATCATGTCCAGGATGAGATATTACAGCACACATGATAGAATATTTTAAAACAATAGTCCATTTTGCTCAAACTCCATGTTGAAAGCAAACGACTCTGTCAAACACTTTGAAGAAGGTAATAGTAGTGGAACCATGTTTTGTCAAGAAAGCCCAGGGAGAAAAGCAGGTAGTAAAACCAAGTAGCAGTATCGAGGAAGGGCAGCCTCAGGAAGAAAATGAACACCGTTTTCTTCTGCTTTGTTCTCTTTTTTGTTTTCTTGTTGTTGGTATCTTTTTTACTTTTTATTTTTTTGGTCTTTCCCAGAAATCACTTCATATATATACTCTTATCTGTTCAACTTCAGTGAAAGTTGGGAGGAAAAGGTGCCAGAACTTTTGAATGGTTGTCTTCAGCTGAGTGCTTATTTTCTTCCTTCAGTTTCTCTGGGGTTTCCCAATATTCTTCAATAAACATGTGTCGCTTTCTGGCAGGGTAAAGCCAAATGCATTTTTAAAAGAAGTAATGGCAGGTCATCCGTCCATCTAGATCAGGAGAGAGCCCATACCAGAAAAGGCAGAGAGGGCAGTAGACTCCCCTCTGTGAGTTCCTGCCCTCTTGGTCTTTCCTCAGCCCTTGATCTCTGCTATGTCTCTCCAGTCACACTCCAAACCCAGAGAAACAAAAGGACTCTTCAAAACTTAAACCCTGTGAGAAGGGCCACGTGGAAACAAGGAGAGCCCTGTAAGACTCTGAGTCATGTGGTCTGTATCTGAGACTGCACATCTCCTTGAGCCACGTTCCATTCCCTCCATGCCTAATGTTGGCCTTGTGTTCTACAGAAACAGTCAGGGCATCCATACACTCCTCTCTGTGTGCTTTTCTGTATACCTGATCCCATCTCAACCCACAACATCCAGCAGCATGCACCATCTGTCATCTCCCTTCAGTCAACCTGCAAATAGGTAAACACAGCCTGTAAAACCCACCCTTGTCCAAGCTATGTCTGGAGTTATGATCGTCTGTGTCTTTACCATCAAACTTTCTAAAAGGCTATTCTTGTGTGTGACCTCCATGGTCTCACGCCCAGTCACTCTATCTCTATGTCTGGCTTAGGACTCCACTACTCACCTCCCATTTTCTTTCAGTACTCAGTGACAACCTCCTCGATCTACCCCCACCCCCTAATCAAGCTGCTTTGCAACTTTTCACATCATCGAACATTGCTGACATTTCATTCCTTGAAATCTCTCTTCTCTAGACATCTGTGCAAAAATGCCTTCCTGGCATCAAAGCCACGTCCCTCCCCTTCCATCCACTACTCCTTTATTCTTCCCCTTTATCTGCCCAAGAAAAGAAGGAATTACCCTAAATCCTTAACTGTCACTCTCTCTACAAGGAATATATCCCTTGGCAACAGCATGATTGCATCTCTCTTCCCCCAAGCACCCATTCCTACATTTTGACTGTCCAACCAGAACCTACACCTGCACGTCCAACAGACACCTCAACTCAGATTGCCTAAAGCTGCACTCCTCCTCTTACCTCCTGCACCTGGCTCCCTTCCTGAGTAGCCACGACTGTTGTGGCAGTTGACACATCAGACTCAACATTCTGAAAGCACAGAGGCACCCCTAAGCCTACTGCAGCATTTATTTTTCCATAGCCGAGATATGGAAGCAGCCCAAGTGTCCAGCAACAGAAGACAAAGTGGTACATACACACAATGGTATATTACTCAGCCACCAAAAAGGATGAGATCCTGATATTTATAACAGTATGGATGTACCTAGAGGGTATTGTGCTAAGCAAAATAAGTCAGACAGAGAAAAACAAATACTGTATCTCCAGGGATGAATCCTTAAAAAATGCCCTACATATTCAAGTTTTAAGGCAGGACCAGAAGCAACAGTTTTAGCATATATCACCACGATATAAAATAAAATCTTAAAAAAAAAAAGGAAATAATAGGATAACAGCAATTAGGGTAAAAAGAATTAACAACTGTCTTGCTCAACATCACCAGCACCACACCAGCTACACGTCTGACCCCCAGACCAGCATAGCAGGTGTGAGGACAGGTCCAAGCAGAGAAAGTGATACTTGTTACATTTTTTGAAAAATGATAAACAGAAAGGATGCCTGGGTGACTAGGCTGGTTAAGCGGCCAACTCTTGATCTCAGCTCGGATCTTGATCTCACGGTGGTGAGTTTGAGTTCCACACTGGGCTCTGCACTGGGTGTGGAGCCTGCTTTAAACTAAACTAAACTAAAATAAAATAACACCTCTGTCAAAAGTACGTGAATTCAAAACTTACATGTTATAAGTCAAGTTCTACTTGTTCTAAGACAGCATGAAAACCAAGATGTCGTTATCAAGACAGGAAGCAAGATAAATTGTGTATTCCATGTGCCGTGAGATGACTCCAACTGCATCCAAGTCAGCCATGGCCCTCCACACATCTGCAAGAGAGGGTATATTATCCACATTAGCACAGAGGAAACCAAGGCTCAGAGAGGTTAAAAAAAAAAAAAAAGAGTCCAAGATCATAGCATCATTTAGCAGCATAGCCAGAATGTATAGGAATTACCTCAAAACAGACCACACTAGTGGAAGAATAATTAGTGTGGAGTTATGAAAACCCAGGTAGAATGCTGCCTCAGAAAGGCAGATAATCAATAAAGGAAAAATAAAGAGGCGCCTGGGTGGCTCAGTCGGTTAAGCATCTGCATTGGGCTCAGGTCATAAATAATCCTGGAATCTTGCCCTATGTCAGACTTCCTGCTCAGCAGGGAGTCTGCTTCTCCCTCTGCCTCTGCTCCCCATTCATTCTCATAAACAAACAAATCAATAAAATCTTACCCAAAAAAAAGAAAAAAATAAAGATTATAAGCTTACAATAAAGATATGAATGATGAGTCAAAGCTTTCAGTGACACACCCACACCTGCCTACAGTTCTCTGGCTAAAACATTGGTGGAATTGATGGGGTTAGAAGAACAGGAGGCACATAGGCCCGGACAGCACAGCCCCAGCAGATACAGAATCCTGGTGTAGGTTTAGCTAGCTTTCATTGTCCTTTAAAATGTCAAAGATAAAGAAATCTGGTAGGGTTATTGAAGTCTGATCCTGGGGGATGCCTGGTTGGCTCAGTCTGTTAGGCAGCAGCCTAACATGACTCAGGTCATGATCACAGGGTCCTGGGATCAAGTCCGGCATCAGACCCCTTACCCAACCAGAAGCCTGCCTCTCCCTCTGCCTGTTGCTCCCCCTGCTTGTGCTCTCTCACTGACAAATAAATAATCTTTAAAAAGAAAGAAGAAAGAAAAAAAAGAAAAGAAAAATAAAATCTGATCCACAGTATAGAACAACACAAAGGATCGTACTTTTTTGGGCTGATTTCTGTTTGTTTGATTTTAAGTAGGTTCCACAGCCAGCACGGACACTAGTGCAGGGTTTGATCTCAGGAACCTAAGACCATGAACTGAGCCAAAGGCAGACAATCGATTAAGCTACCCAGGCACCCCACTTTCTTGGGTTCTAATGGGACTTTTCCTAGGTTCTAATCCTAGCTGTACTGGCTGCCAGGGGGAATGAAGTCCAGCACCACAAGAAAAGCATCCCAAGGCAGCAGTCCTCTGCAGAAGATTTGCTGGTGGCTGCCATCATCAAAGAGTCAGTGGGTGAAGTTGTTGAAGCACAGTGGGAACAATGATAGCCACTGCCTTTTGGGTGTCACTGAATCATCCTACTCATCTTCAGGAAGCCTGGCCCTTCTCCAGTCAACGCAGCAAAAGCAAACTTGTTAGAAGAACAGGGGAGGGGGTCATCTCCCTCCCTCCCAGAAACTGAAGCAACCAGCCAAACAGTGCAGCACTGGAGTAAAAATAAAAATATGAAGGAATGTGGCTGCACCTGGGTAGCTCAGTCTGTTAAGCATCTGCCTTTGGGTCAGGTCCTGATCTCAGAGACCTGGGATCTGAGACCCACATCAGGCTCCATGCTCAGTGAGGAGTCTCCCTTTCCTTCTCCCTCTGCCCCTGCTCCTAGCTCATTCTCTCTCTCTCTCAAATAAATAAAATCTTTAAAATAAGAAATTTAAAAATGAAGGAATGAATCAAAATGCAGAATTCAGAAACAGAACTACAGATATAAAAACTACATATAAAAACCTGAAATATGACCTGGTGAGTGAGGAAGGATTATTAAATCATGATACTGTATGAATTGATTGCCAATTTTTTCTTAGAACATAGAGCACACTGCACTCCACGAAAACGAAAACACAAAATTAGGATTGAATACAAAAACAAAATTATCAGTGTTATTCCATCAAGTGTTTCTCTAACCTACTGATCAAAACCTCAGTTCATCCTCCAAAAGAATCTGGGCACCACCTCAGCACACATGAACACATTTTCAGGCCACAGTTCACACTGCTCCAGTCCCCACTCTAAGTCCTGAGCCATGGGCTCCTCCAGGCAAAGCCACCACCAACTAGGCCCCTGCCCTAGAAATCCCCAAACCCAACCACTTCACAACAGCGAGACTCAGGGAGATTCAAATGGGCAGAAACGTGGGACTTTGACTTTTTTTTTTAATTAAAAGAAAAATACAGCAAGAAACATTTCTAGCACAAAGGGAAGAGCTCATCTTTCACAATGTTGAGAGTATTAGAATTATCAATACACCATCAGTAGTTTGATAGGTCAAACAGGCCAAAAGCTGGAAACACAAGAGGAAATGCTCACAGCAAATAGACCTGAAAGCCAGGGCCTGGACCGGCTGACATGGCTCTGCTGCTTACCACAGCGAGAAAGTGTAACTTTCCTGGGCCTCAACTTCCCTCCTGGCCAGCAGGAAAGTGGCAACACCACAAAATTCATATCTGGTCGGGGATTACGTGAAAGGAGAATGCTCATTGAGAGCCCCGCCACAACGCCTGTCCAGCCACAGTCTGTGCCCAGTGAATGGGAATTTCCTCTACTGCAGCCACATGAAGAGCTGAAGGATCTGCACAGGATGCCTGTTTATTTACCAGTCACAAAACCACGTTCTGCCATAAACAGAGAGGGCAAGAGACCCCAAGAGATGGGAATATCCTTCACCCTTGCCTGGACCAGGCTTTCAAGACAAGTTGGAAAGCCCACAGCAGCTCTGCCACTGACTCTGAATGAGCCTTTGGAAGACAACACCATCCCAAACAACAGTTTAATTTACTTCTCTTTAAAAAGCAGTGAGACAAGGTCTTGGCCACATCTTCATAAATTAACAGCTCAGGAGGCTAAACCCCAATGATTTAGTTATGTCCCCAGCAGGCACACCTCCACTCGTGGGCAGCTTCAGGGAGAAAGGGTGCCTCCCCATCCATGAGGACACCCTCTGACATTCATCTGAAGATGCTTCCTACCCATGGGCATTTACTCCCTGGAACCCCCCCATCTAAGTTCCTCTCTGGATGCTGCACGAGGCAACTTCCTCACACCCCCATCACCACTGGTGACACCGCAGCTACCCCCGAGCCTTCAAGCAGGGTGCACCTATCTTTGCTGCCAAGCGTCCCATCAGCCCAGCTCTATCACTGATTTCTGTACCCTTAATTAATTAACTTATGCATGTATGTATTTATTTATTTTTACAGCTTCATTTATTTTAGGGAGAGATAGACAGAGAGAGAGATACAGAGAGAGCACACACACACAAATACAGGGAGATAGAACCTCCAGCAGATTCTACACTGAGAGCAGAGCACACCTCAGGGCTCAATCCCACCACCCTGAGATCATGACCTTAGCTGAAACCAAGAGTTGGATGCTTCAACGACTGAGCCACCAGGCACCCCTCTGTACCCTTAATCTTAATAAAAGACAGACACCGCTTCTTTCTGTCAGCCACGGCCTCATAAGCCATCTGTCACACAGCCAAAGTTTCCAGAGGGTAGGACCAGGTCTGCAACACCAGTGATGCCAGAGTATCTCCATAAAACTACAATCTAGTGAGTACCAGGCTCTGCTCTAAGCTCCTAATATGGCCTTCTATTTTGTAACCCTCACAGACCTACATGCTAGGTATTATCCACAGTGCACAGAGGAGGACACTGATGTCCATGGCTTACCCAAGCAATCTACTTTTATGTGGCAGCAGCAGGGGCCTGAACCCAAGTCTGTGACTCCAAGGCCCCTCCGTCAACTCTGTTACTCATGCAGCCCCAACACAGTCATCAAATACCTCCCTAAACCCTCATCCCTCCTGTGAAAAAGCATGGTCTTCTGCCATTTCCCAGATGGGAAGAAAGCTGGCGTGAGCCAGATATAGTGACCTGCCCATGATGGTACAGGCGATGTCCCCCCTGTTCTCCCCACAACACCCATGTCATTCTGCACGAGGCCCCATGGGGTCCTTCATGCTTCCAGTGGAAAACTCTGGTGAGACCACCAGTCTCCTGGCAGGCCTTCATCTTGACCCTGGAGGACAGGACCAGTTAGGAGAAAGCGGCTAGTTAAGCCTCTGAAATGGGGTCCTACCACCCAGGAAAAGCCCCTTATCTCCAGGGCATCGCCCGTGTGAATTAGCTGGATTTGTAGAGGGCTCCACAAGCACCAGCCTTGCTGAGTCACTTTCTCTAAGGTGGTGGCTGAGACAAAAAGGACCCAGGAAAGAAAGGCATAGGCTGTTGTGGAACTCCAGTACCTTGGCATCAACAATTAATGTGAGAAGCTGCCTCTGCTCACCAGATCTGCATTTTATGTGGGGCACACTGTTCAAAGTTTACACCCCCCATCTCTGTAACCTTCACGACAACACCTGGAGCTCCCTGCATCATCATTACCACCTCACAGACAAGGAGACAAGGCATGAGGGGTGTGTAGAATGATGCAGCTCTGTGCTGGGGCCAACCGGGGGAGGACTCCCACAGGCTTGCTCTTCCCACTGCTGCAGAAGCAGCTGAAAACAACGAGTTTTTCAGTTTGCATTATGTAGAGTGGAAAAGTCAACCATAAAGGTCATTCAATTTTTAAATGGGTTATTCCTCAGGATAAAAACAGTTCCAAAAAATAATTTCCGAGAAGTTCAACATATTCCTCCTTCCAGGTGCCTGTAATGTGATGGAATGTTGATAAAATAAGTTCTGGCCCGTCAGTATGCCAGACAGAAACTGGAAGTAAGCTGTTGCAGGTCCCCAAAGGCTCTGTCACAACCCTAAGGAGAAGACATATAACTTTCACTGTCCCAAAGTGGTTATGTTTAAAAAAAAAAAAAAGGCACAGGTGGAACATTTTAAATTACAGACTTTCAATGCAGGGGCAGTGGGGGCGGGGGGGGTGTCCCCCAACTACCCCCAAATGTTTCAGCTATATATAGTGACTTATCAAAGTGACTCATCACAAGTACCTACAAGGCGACTGACAGGCAACTGACCGATGAGGAAGGTATTTGGACTGCTTAACAAAACCAACACAACTTAGAATTTTCATTATTAAGAAGAGAAAACCATTTATTAAACACTCGCCAGGCACCAAACCCGCTAGGCACTGTCACACGCTCTACTCATCACAAGGCTGCCAAACTCAGTGCAGAAACTGAGGCTGAGTAAGTCACCTAAGATCATGCAGCACCAGAAACTGGATTCCAACCAGTTCTGACATCAAAGCCCACCCCAGCTTGCTGCAATGCTTCAGAACCTAAGCTTTGTGATGATCAATAAACTACATGCTTAACAATGTTTACACATCTCTGTTAGAATTCAGGGAAAGGTTTTTAAAAATGACATACACAAGGGGAAAAAATAATACAGTTTCTGGAGGCAGGCTGCCCAGGGTTCAAATCTTGGCTCCTCCACTTGAAAGCTGTGTGACCTTGGACTCCTTTAGCTCCCCTGTGCCCATATTTCCATGCATTAAAATGGTAGCCATAACAGACCCTATCTCCTAAGGCAAATAAAGCATTTTGGTGGTGTTGTTCTTGTTTTAAGATTTTATTATTTATTTGACAGAGAGAGAGAGAGACAGGGTGAGAGGGAACACACACAGGGGGAGTGTGAAAGGGAGAAGCAGGCTTCCCACTGAGCAGGAAGCCTGGTGAGGATTAGATCCCTGCACCCTGGGAGCATAACCTCAGCTGAACAACTGAGCCACCCAGGTGCCCACAAATAAAACATTGAGAATCATTCCTGGCATGAGTTAAACCTCAGAAGGTGTGGGCTGGTGTTACTTCTTGCTGGCCACTAGATAGAGTCAGCAGCCTCAGGCCCACTGTTTTAGCAACTCATTTGCATAAACAAAGCCCAGGCTCAGCCACTTTGTGCTTACCCTATGATTTCTTCCTGTCACTAACATCTCTCCTGACTCCTGCTCTGTGGCACTAAGCTCTGGGCCTCAACTTCCCATCTGTCAAATGAGGTGAGGAGCCCAGCTGATCTATCTGAGGTCCTTCCAGCTGGGCAACCTAGGGTTCTTGGTAACTCAGGGCCCAGAAATTTCAGAACCATCCTAACACAAACATTACCAGATGGCACTCACTCAATTTCCTCAAATCTTCTCTTCCGTGTTATGTATAAATGCTTATTTTCATGGCAAATCTTCTCCAAGATCCCAGAGCTCCACGAGCACCCAGAATAGGCTGGGCAGGCATTCCCAGTGCTGAGGCTGGGGACATGATGGTCAGAAGCTCTGACCTCCAGGGGAGATGGATTCCAAATCAAGCTGCTCTGATAAGCAGGTCTTCCCTGTTAGAGAGGATTTCAACAGAGCACAGTTAAGAGGAAGTGCAGGTAAGAAACTCAGAACTTGGCCCACCGGACAGAGGGCAGTAGGACAGTGGGCCGGAGGGGTGACAGAGGGATTGAGAGGAATGGCACGATCAACAGAGGCCAGCCAAGGCAGCCCTGATGCTCAATGTGAGAGGGTGGGCTGGGGATACACTGTGAAAATGGCTTCAAAGGCAGGAAGCAAGCCCAGCTCAGCACAAAGCAAAGTCCTGAGCAGGAACCTTCTGGGACCAGGTTGGACACTAAGGTGAGCTGATAATGGCTGTGGCACCCAGTGCAGTCTGAATCTCACCCATGCCTCTCACAGGCTGGGTGACCCCGGACCAGTTATGCTATGTCCTTTAATGTTTCCTAAAGGGTATATTCACTCCATAACCCTGAGCCATGTTCTCATTTCGGTGAGTGTGGGAGGCCGCAATAAGGCTTGAGACGAGAACCAAACCAGACCCTGACTTGTGCCTCCTTTAAAGTCCAAATAACCTAACAAAAGGTTTAGGACGGGAAAAGTTCAGTAGCACTGGGCAAGAGTCTGTGCTATGTGTTGTGCGCTCGCCTACGTGACTTCCCACACGCTTACTAAACAAATGAGAACAATTCGGTTGGGCTAAAAAGTTCGTTGCTGGTCCTTGCTGCCTTAGTACAACCCATAATTTACTTTCAGGTTTGCTGATTTGTACTGGCATCAGCCATTTGGCGTCATGAGGAACCATAGTTGCTTAACTAAACACAGATGTAATGTCACTATATATATGGCCTTAAGGCTTTGAATAAACTTAGCACTGTTGGACATCCTCCTCAGTGCTCCTCCTGTCCCCCATCTCTTTGCTTCTCGAGTTCTTTTCTTCATCCTCTTACCCTCATGTTCCTGGTTGATTTGTTGCGCCGGCCACGACAGGTGAGGATCTGATGGTGCCCACAATCTACAGAGATCCAATATATACAACTAGGACAGCCTGGAGGGGGGTGGGCAACCCAGGCTGGACAGGGAGTTAAGAAGGAGTCAGGAAGGGTGCCTGGGTGGCTCAGTGAGTTAAGCCACTGCCTTCGGCTCAGGTTATGATCTCAGGGTCCTGGGATCGAGTCCCACATCAGGTTCTCTGCTCAGCAGGGAACCTGCTTCCTCCTCTCTCTCTTTCCGCCTGCCTCTCTGCCTACTTGTGATCTCTCTCTGTCAAATAAATAAAATAAAATAAAAAATCTTAAAAAAAAAAGGAGTCAGGAAGAAGTCATTCCCACACTTGAGGCATGGGTTGGTACTGACCAGAGACACTGGGCAAGAGACAGTGTCCTAGGACTGCTGTAAGACTAGCTGGGTCCAGGCAAAGCACATAACAGTGGGTAGATGTAACCCATCTGTAAAAGGTGGACGGGGGGTGGTGGTTGCAGCTGGTTGAGCATCTGACTCTTTGTTTTGGCACAGGTCCATTCACCTGGCCCATTCACCTGTGCCTGCATGTGTTCTGTGGTGTGCTCTTTATCTCTCTCTCTCTCTCTCAAATAAATAAATCTAAAAAAAAAAAAAGGAAGTCAGGAAGGATCAGGATACCTGCTGTGAAGGTCCCAAAGACTCCACCCTCCTCAACTAGCCTCCGGAAATAAAGTAAGTGGATGCCCAGGAGCCTCCTGGACACAAAACTTTCCAAAGCAAAGCTTTCAATTTCATACTGGAGAAAAGGTTGCTATGCAAATTCAAGACAAAAAAGCCAGCCAGGGTGGGGTGGGTTTGGACGGGGTTGGTCCTGTAGGGCTCTGGCCACTAAATGTCCACTGCCCAAGCCAGAAGCCTGGAGTCTGTGCAGCCAGTGCTTCCTGAGGCTTCCACATCATGACCTCGCCCTGAAGTTTCCTCCTGGAAGCTCCTTACCCAGGGAGGCCACCTGTGAGCACCCACTCACACACACCCCAGCTTCTGCCCCTCCATCCAGCTGGAGTGAAGGATCCCCAAGCCTGCTCTCTCTGGTCTCTCCTGCACAGAGAGGAGTATGTGCCCCGGAAAGGAGGGTCCCTGAGGATACCTGAGTCCCTGGCCCGAAGACAGCTGGCTTGAGAATGTGGGGTTTCAGTGCTCTAGGCTCCTAGAGGAAACAGGGTAGGGAGCTCCAAGGTGGAGGGGAGTCCCGGGAGTCTGGGATGGCAGATGCCAGTGGCCCCCTAGTGGAAGGGTTTCAGGGACCCCAGAGGTGAGACGGGCCAGGGGTGAGGCCTGGGGGTGGACAAGGACCTGTGGGGTAGGGGGCCGGAGATGGAAGTGAACCCAGGGTGGTTTCAGGCCCAAAGTAGAGGTGTGGGGGTGGGGTGGGGGGAAGGGGTCCATGGGCCAGAAAGGAATGGTATCCTGGGGCTCCTGGGTAAAAGGCACTTGAGGTGGAGGGGGCCCAGTGGGGCCCAGGCTGCGCAGAGCCAGCTCCTCTCGGGCTGGGGAGCCCGGCGATTCTGAGGGACAAAATTTTCCATCAAGTTCTGGAAAAGAAGCCTGTCAGTACAGGCGTCTCTCCGGGGGCCAGACGAGCCCAGTGGTGCTGGGCCCCTTGATGTCAGTAGGGCCCCACGGGTTCCCTGGATACCGAGAAGTGGAGCGAGGGCTGTGGGGCAAGGGCTGTGGGGCAAGGGCTATGGGGCCTAGGAGCTCCAGGCCAGCAGGAACCTGTCCGCCAGGCCCCCCTCCCGCTCCCTTGGACGAAGCAGCAGGTGGCAGCGGGCAGGAGGGACACAGCCTCCCTCTCTCCCTAGCGCCCCTACCCCTCCCCAGCCCCACAGTACCTGAGTCAGCAGGGCACCGATGCACTCCCCAGCGCCCTGCCCTGCCAGCCAAGAACCCCTGCCTCCCCGGTAGGCACTACTTGCTCAGTGAGTTCGCTGGGCCCACAGAAGGCGGTGGGCGGGGCAGGCAGGTGCGGGCGAGCGTGTGGGGGGCGGCAAACAGTGATGCAGGCCTCTGCAGACCCGGGCGCCCTCGCCCAGCCTCCTGTCTTTCCTGTCCGGTGAGGGGCCTGGCTGCGCCCCCTGCCGGCTCCTGCTGCTCTTCTACTGACTCCAGGACCCCAGTACCCCGCCCAGTCCCAGCCTCCCTGCCCCTGCTTGAGCTCCAGGCTAGGCCCGCTGCCGCTTCTGGGCGGCCGAGCTGCGGCACTGGTGCGGTGTGGCTGGCCCTTTTCTCTCCCCAGGGCACAGTGGAGCCGCGAGGGAAGGCCTGAGGGGATCTTCCGTCTGCTCAGTGCCAGTGGACACTCTCCAGGGGCATCCCTACCTGGTGGGCTCCACCCATGGCCATCTTGGAACCCCTGGAATCCCCTTCAGAGACCAGGTGAAGCCCTCCTTGGGGAATCCAGGCTCCTGGGACCAAGGCGAGTTGATCTTGTGTACTGCTGTGTTTGTTCCCTGGCCTGGCATGGATTGACAGTTGCTGAATTGATCTATTCTGGGGTCATCAAGGGCAGAGCAAAGAGTTCAGGGCTGGGATCCCCAGGCCTGGGGTCCACACAGGCTTGGAGCCCTCTTGGCTGTCCCTGACAGAATGACCAAAGAGGAACCCTCAGAAACATGGATCTGCCTTGAACTGGCAGAGCATTCAGGGACAGGAAGGGGAATGTCTCCTTCGCAGAGTATCTGGAAGCCTGAAGTGGAAGATGGATTTGTCTGAGCCATGGTCATTAGTGTTGGGCCAAGGAACCCCTGGCTTGCTTCTCCTACCTGCATCCTAGGTCTAAAAGGGTGTCTGGGTGGCTCCCTCAGTGCAGCATCTGTCCAGGGTCCTGGGATCCAGCCCTGCATCTGGCTCTCTGCTCAGTGCAGATCCTGCTTCTCTTTCATCCTCTCCCTCTACTTGTGCTGTCAAATAAAATTAAAAAAATAAAAGTTAAGAGGGGGGGAAAAATGGCGCGGAAGTAGGAGGAGGCGTCTTTTCAACTTGTACCCCAAAATGAGCTGATTACCTACCAATCATCCATGAACTCCAATCACCCATGAAATCAGCCTGAGATAAGAATTATACATGTCTGGATCTCTACAGGGGGAGAAGAAGCCAGTGGGCAGGTAAAGCGGAGTGGGAACTGTGAACTGATATCAGAAGATAAACAAAAGGGGGAGGGAGCTACCAGAGGCAACCAGTTGGAAAGTAATACCCCAATACAAGCGAGAGTGCCCTGCATCTGGGGACCAGCATTAACTAGGAGACTGGTTGAAAGCACTCCAAAAGAGCAAAGCATCTCTGGGGAAATTGTGGGAATCGGGGCAGCTAGGGACAGGGGCTTAAGTCCCTGGTCCCAGGACAGCCTCCCGTGGCGCTGAGGCAGAGAGTGCGGCAGAGAAACCAGCTCTTGGTCCCTAAGCTGCCAGCGAATGGAGAATGCATGGGGTCCGTTTCCTGTGAGGGGATGGGAGCCACACCAGGGGGCAGAATGCAAGAGTCCTGCTATAGAGCCTGAGATACTGCCCTGAGAGAGGTATAAAGGCCCAGCAGGTGCCCTTTGATACATGCCCTTGTTTCAGAGCCTGCACCAAACTCTCGCCCCAGAGAGGTGCGCGAAGGCCCAGCCTGGTGCTCTAGGACCTGTGCCCCGTTCTCAGAGCCTGAGACCCGCGCGCGAACCTCTGCCTTCCCTGAAATTGGTGCGTGAAAGGTGGGTGCTCTTAGACCCAGAAAGACCGGGCACTCCCAGCCCGGGCCAGCGGGAAAATCTCAGTGTGCGATTGCTGCTTGGAACCTCTCTAGCAGTCTAGAGGTGCCCAAAGCTGCTGCTGCCGTGCTTTTGGGTACAAGCAAAAGATCCTCCATCCCCAGGGACAGCGACTTGGAACCTGCTCTGCCAGTGGCCAAGGGGGAACTTATTTGGGCGCTGCAGCCAGACTGAGGCTTCTCTCTGAGAGGGAGATCAGGGTGCGGTTTGTTTTCCTCTAAAACTACAAAAACCATCAAAAGCGGTCAAAGTGAGAAAAAAAAGTGAACAAACAAAAAACCGCCAGAGAACAAAAGCCTGAAAAAAAAAAAAGTTTCCTCAGAGCCCACCCCCTTGAGGGGGGCAGTAGGACTTAAGTCAGGGAACATCATTGACTGAAAACCCACATGGCAGGCTCCTTCCCCAGAAAACAAACCAAGAAAGAAAAAAAAAAAAAAAGAGAGAGAGGGAGAGAGAAAAAAAGTACTACAAGAGAACTACCACTACTTCATAGGAAAACTTTTATTTTTCATTCATTCCCGATTCTGGTTCTTTTTTTATATATATATAGGTAATTTTTTTAACCCCAGCAGGATGGAGGAAGGGGTACATGGCTGAGTGCCTCCCGGGTCTGACCCTGTGTGATGCCACCCGGTGCCTGCAGCTGCCCTCTGGAAGGTGTTGCTTTAGCGGCAGAGCCGGAGGGCACCACGTGTGTGTCTGTCTCCAAAGTACTGGGCACCACATCACAATGCCTTCCTGAGAAGCAGAATCAAGGACAGTTGCTGATCTTCATTCCTTCCCACCAAAGGGATCTCATACACCATCTTTGGAAGTTGGAGCCAGGGGGCACCTGGGTGGCTCAGTCAGTTAAGTGTCTTTCTTCAGCCCAGGTCATGATCCCAGGCTCCTGGGATCCAGTCCCACACATTTGCCTCCCTGCTCAGCGGGGAGCCTGCTTCTCCTTCTCCCTCTGCCATTCCCCCAACTTGTGCTTTCTGGCTCTCTGTGTGTCAAATAAGTGAATAAAATCTTTTTAAAAAGTTTGGGCGAGGGGGCGACTGGGTGGCTCAGTGGGTTAAGCCGCTGCCTTCAGCTCAGGTCATGATCTCAGGGTCCTTGGATCGAGTCCCGCATCGGGCTCTCTGCTCGGCAGGGAGCCTGCTTCCCTCCCTCTCTCTCTCTGCCTGCCTCTCCATCTACTTGTGATTTCTCTCTGTCAAATAAATAAATAAAATCTTAAAAAAAAAAAAAAAAGTTTGGGCCAGGGACGCCTGGGTGGCTCAGTTGGTTAAGCCGCTGCCTTTGGCTTAGGTCATGATCTCAGGGTCCTGGGATCGAGTCCCGCATCAGGCTCTCTCCTCAGCAGGGAGCCTGCTTCCATCCCTCTCTCTCTCTGCCTGCCTCTCCATCTACTTGTGATTTCTCTCGGTCAAATAAATAAATAAAATCTTAAAAAAAAAAAAAAAGTTTGGGCCAGGGACGCCTGGGTGGCTCAGTTGGTTAAGCCGATGCCTTCGGCTCGGATCATGATTCCAAGGTCCTGGGATCAAGTTCCACATTGGGCTCCTTGCTCAGCAGGGAGCCTGCTTCTCTTGCTGCCTCTGCCTGCCTCTCTGCCTGCTTGTGTGTACTCTCTCTCTCTATCTCTGGCAAATAAATAAAATCTTTAAAAAAAAAAAGTGTGGGCCATACTCTTTAGCCATTCTACTTTCCCTGGGGTAATTTGCCACCTCCCTGAATTTACCTGCATCTTTCCCAAAATCTACTTATCTTCCAGCCTTCGTGACCATAATGAGTCTATAAATTTTCAATAGACAGTGTGAACTTACACTTGCTAATATTTGCATAACATGCACCTCTTTCGATCTCAAAGAAAAGCTTCACACCGCAATGGTCTCTAATCTACAATTAGGTTCTGTTCTGGGATCCCACTGGAATTCTATGCGCCTGTCCCCTAAGATCCCATAAATTGTGGTCCAGTTTCCCAGCCAGCCAAGGAAAGCACATGGGAAATCTTGCTGAAGTATGAGTAAGAGCCAACGAAAGGGAACATATTTATCTGCCTCGAATGCTGGGACCTGAGGAAAGCAAGTTTCATTACAGACAAATCAGGAAGGAGGTGCAGATTGCTTTTTATGTCACTCTGGAGTGGAGGTCTGCTCACTCACAGAAGCTCAAAATCTGCACAAAGGACAATGCCCCCCACCCCCAAAGTCAGCTGGGGATTCTCAGGAAAACTTTAATTGAAAGTATTACAGATTCTCCAACTTCCCAAAATGCAGGAGGAACATCTACAAGCAAGACTGTCACCACTTTTAGAAAATTACACTTATTTACCTTTTTTCTTCCTAGAAAATCATCCTCTCACCCAATCCATGATCTTCTTTTTGTAACAGTTTCCTAAAGAAGGAAACAGGTGTCCTCCCATTCCAGTTCCATCCAAAATAATAAAATAAAAATCTTTAAAATTAAAAAAAAATTGTGATTTGTTGAGACAGAGCACATAAGCAGAGGGACAAGCAGACTCTCCCACTGAGCAGGAAGCCAGATTTGGGGCTCGATCCCAGGACCCTGAGACCATGACCTGAACGAAGGCAGATGCTTAACCAACTGAGGCACCCAGGAAGCCCCAAATTAATTCAATTTTTAATCACTTTGCCATAGACACTTTTGGGTGGCTTTGAAACACCAGAATCTCATTGACTTATCAGTGTCCTCTTCACCATCTCAGAAAAGGACTGGGTGCCTCTCAGAGGCCTCTCTCCCCTCCTGACCCAGGTCCCAGCCAAAGGTCCTTCACATTAGAGTATGAGGAACTGAGCGGGATGGGGTGTGGAAGCACCCTGGGGTGGGGTGGGGGACTCTGGGGCCCTCCCACTCCCAACTTCAAAGACAGCGCCTGCTTTCCCCTGCCTCATATAGGTACCCTGGATTTGCCCTCTTTAAGGTTCCTGGTTGCTGCAAAGGTCTGAAAATCTCCTAAGTAGCACAAAAGCCATCATGTGCATTATGGCCTCACGGGACAGAGGGAGTTTAAAGGAAGAAAGATAAAGCTCCCCAGAATGAGCCAGCAGCTCTGGGCTTCCCCGCACATCTTTCCTGACCCTCAGAACCCTGGGAAGGAGCCCCTTGGTGCAAAGTCACAGGGAGAGCCCACGCACAGCCCAGGCCTCCTGCCCCAGGTCCTCTCCAGCCATAAACTGACCCCCTAGCCCCTTCCAAACCGTCTACATCCTCGAACCACCGACGTGCGGTTCAGCACCCATCTCCAGAGCGCAGGATGCACATGGCTTCCCGGCACCCTTCCGTGGCCGCTCACAAAATCACCGTGGGAATGTCGCATCAAGGAGACAGGGAATCGATTTTTATCCTCTGGGTTGTCTTCCCTCGTAGCCCCTCAGGAGTCCCCACGCAGCAATGCCGCGTGGGCCCTACTGCTCTGAATCCACTTCCCCGGAGGAATCCGCTTTTCTTCAGCGTCTGTGTCTGCAAACCCGGCTCCTCTAACACCCCCCACCAAACGTACCAAGAACCAACGGGGGAAGAAGTTCATTTCTGGCCTACAAGCCTTTAATCCCTGAGAGCTGTGGCTGATGCAGGAGCAGCTTTTCTCCAAATGGTGATTTCGATACGAGGTCGTTTTGCCTGCCGGCCCAGAACATCCCTGACGTGTGGCTCCCAGGGGCCTCCCCGCGGCCAGGCCTGAGAGTGGAGCCCACCCTTGGGCTCATTTTCTACCGCGCTGAATCCAGGCAGCGGTCCCGTCTCACTACAAAGGGTGCTGAGTAACGAGGTGCCGCCACCAGGAAGAGAGGCAGCAGGTCAGACAGATCTGAAGAATGACACTGGCCTTCAAGGGCCCCTCACAAGGGAAATACCATTAAGTAGCAGATCTGAACAGATATACTGTGTTCCACATTCACGCCGTAAGGATGGGGTTTCCTCGAGCCCTAATCAAAGGAACTCTTTCACCCGAGATCACTTAACCAATCGTTGACTCAGTTTCCTTATACTAAAAATGAGGATAATAATACCTCACAAGATTGTTTTGAGGAGCACACACGTTACAAAATGTTTAGAGGCACCTGGGTGGCTCAGTGGGTAAGCATCTGACTTCAGCTCAGGTCATGATCTCAGGGTCCTGGGATAGGGCCGTGTCAGGCTCCTTGCTCAGCGAGGAGTCTGCATGTCCCTCTCCTTCCCTCTTCACTTCCTGCCATCTCTCTCTCTCTCAAATATATAAATAAAATCTTAAAAAAAAGAAGTTCTTAGAACACTATATGCACATAGTACAGGACACAGAAGTACTTGTTAAACAGATAAAAGGGTACAAAAGAGGCTGGCTTCCCTTCAGATTTCTAATAGGCTTTTGTCTGGGGGTCTCTAGCTCTTAGGAAGTGGGCAGGCCGCAGAAGCCCAAGATTGTAGAGTTCCTCCGAGGCCAAGTTCAGTTTTCTATGCAGGACAGAAAACCTGTAAAACACATCCCAGACTTGCTTCGCTGCCTTCCTAGTAGGGAATCCGTTCCCTCAAGAGTGGTCCAATCTCTCTTCCACTATTTGGGATGTAGAAAACGTTTAGACATTTCTCCTTTGGTGCTGATTCCATCCTCATTTTTAACAATCTAGCTGTGTGTTCATCTGGTCTTCTGTTAGTTCCTTTATTCAACAAACACAGAGGACTCACGTGTCCTAACTGTGACCAAGACATCCATCATCTCATCCCACAAGGGAAACATATTAGCAAATGTGGCAGCAAAGACGGATGGGGTAAGGCAGTGACATCTGAATCAAGACCAAACTAACAAGCAGAGCCTGCCATGAAGAACATTCCAGGTATGGGCCCCATAGGCATGAAGGCGGAAATGAATAGAATATGTGCAGACAGCAGGACAGGGGACTAAGGGGACACTGGAAAGGAAGGCTGCGGAGCAGCTGTCGGCATTGGAGGCCTTGCGAAGGACTCTGGAATTCCCTTTGGTTTCAGCCAGAAGCTACATGAAGGTTTAAGCAGGGAATCATCAGATTAGCCTATATTTGTAAAAGATCGCTCCTCTTCCACAGAAGAAATGGGGATGGGGTGGGGGTGTCCACGAGCCTAGAAGCTGGAAATGGAAGCAGATGAAGTTTCCAATATCCTGGCCAAGGAGTGAGTCTGTCGCAGTGAGAGTGTCAAGATTTGCAGTTCTAAACTTTTTAGTAAAGTGGCTTATTAAACACACAGCTAACTATTGCCCGGGGTTCCTACTTTTGTAATAAGTTTTTTCTGAAACTCAAAAAGGAGAGAGGGGCTCTCTGCACCACGTGCCAGTCGGGGCGGAACATCATCGTCACATTACAGGGTGTTTTCAGAGCCTGTTATCCTTTTAGTACGACATCCCTCCCACCCCGAGACAACACCGTGCCTCTTTCCGCCAACAGAAGTTGAGTTTTTCCCTTTCCCTCTTCCTTCTTTCGAGGGCAGAGCTCAGGGCTTCTCCAGAGATTCCATCCTAAGTTCATAGATCTCACCGAGCCGACCACATTCCCCTCTCTGTGGGCGCCAGGAAACGCCGGAAACATCTGTATCTGCACCTGAACATGGGACCTTGGATACCAGCTACAGTTACTTGTGCTGTGGTAACAAGGACATCATGTTGCGTTTCAGGACATTTTCGTATATAAGGCCTCGGGTCGGGATGCTCAGGGTAGGAAAAGGGTGGGTTCACCCCTGGGCAGAGTGGCATACCTTCTCTCTCCTCCTGGCCTTTGCCCGAGTTGGAGATGCCCTGTTCCTTCCTCTTCACCTGAGTAATCATTATCTCTGCTTCCAGAAGCAGCTCAGGGGGCCACCTCCATCCGAGGGGCCACCTCCTCCCCAACCCCGCTGGACCAGGTGACCCTCCCCAGAATTCCATATAAATCCCTGTTAACGTTGATCCCACTGCTTCCCAGAGGCTCTTTCTCCTTGTCTTTACTTTGTCTCTCCTGCTGGACCCCAGGAGACAGGTCTCACTCATCATTTTATCCCAGCAGGGTTCAGTATGTTGCTGAATTAACACATGGCATGTCCCGCACATCGCTGGCAGCTGGATGAACTGGAACACAGTGTGGCAGCATGTACTGAAGCAGGGGTTCTCAGAACACCAGGGGATTCAGTCGGTGAAGCATCTGCCTTCGGCTCAGGTCATGATCCTAAGGTCCTGGGATCCAGGCCTGCACCGGGATCCCTACTCAACAGGGAGTTGGCTTCTCCCTCTCCCTCTGCTTCTCCCCTCCCTCTCAAATAAATACATAAAATCTTTTCAAAAAATAAATTTTAAATAAATTTTTAAAAAATTAAGCATTTGTTCTCAGCTGCAGGTGATTTGGCTCCCCAGGGGACATATGGCAATGCCTGGAGAAACGTTTGGTTGATGTAATTGGAGGAAAGGGCGCCACTGGGCATTTGGTGGGGAGAGGCCAAATGGAGGTGGCCAACATCTGGCCATGCACAAAACAGGCCTCAGCAAAACATCACCCAGTCCACGAGGTCGACAGGGGAGACCCGCATCTAATCTAGGACCTGGAAAACCTTTTCCTAGGTTTACATGATCAAGGGAAATGTATCTGCCCATCAAAACCACAAGAATGTCTAAAGCAGCTTATCCTCGGAAGCCCCAAACTGGATGCCATGTAAAAGACCATTAACAGGAGAACGGATAACCGACTACAGTACCTACGTGATGGAAGACAACAGACGATAACGAAATTTAAGATGCCACATACGCGACAACAAGAAGGAATCCACAGATGTCCTGAGGAACCGAACCACCAGAGCAAGGTAACAGGCAAACTTGATCGCTGGTGATGGAAGAGAAGGAGGGGGCAGGGAGTGACTGACTGGGAAGGAGCAGGAGCGAACCTCTGGTGTGCTCAGAATGTTCCTGATCCTCATCTGGGTAGTAGTTACACACAGCGTGCCGCATGCTAGGACTCATGTGCTGTGTGTGTGTATTACACCTCAGCAAGCTTTACCAAAGGCAACGGTCCTCTAAGAGCCCCGGCAGGCAGGAATCACACACTGGAGCAGGTCCTCCGAGCATGACTTTCTAAGGATTTCGGTGCACAGCCGGCAGGAGCATTGTAGATATGTTTATGGGGACCTATTTCACCACAGAAACCAAAAACCTTACAGTGGGTCCTTGATTCAATTCTGCTTCGGTCATTTTCTGCTAAGGATTGTGCTACAGATGTGCACACAGACTTAGGTTTCAAGAATATTTATCACAGCAGAACAAATACAAGAGGGAGGCAGCAACAACACGGACCCAGAGGAAACTGTGTGATACCGCGGACTCATTAAAATCGACATTTAAAAATGTAAATGGAAAACGACTACAATATATTAATTACAATTAAAGAGCAGGTCACCCAACAAGCTGACACCTAAGATATATGAAGAATATACTCAATATGATTAACTATGATTAGCTAAGGTCATGAGGGGTTATGGGATTTCTTAAAAATTTTATCATTTTTCCCTAAAATGTACATATATTACTTATTAATAAGAAAAAATACACAATCACACTTCTTAAAAATAAAGGTGAGTTTTCAACTCTAAAACTGAGTACCAGGGGCGCCTGGGTGGTTCAGTGGGTTAAAGCCTCTGCCTTCGGCTCAGGTCATGATCTCAGGGTCCTGGGATCCAGCCCCGCATCGGGCTCTCTGCTCAGCAGGGAGTCTGCTTCCTCGTCCCTCTCTCTGCCTGCCTCTCTGCCTACTTGTGATCTCTATCTGTCAAATAAAATAAATAAAATCTTTAAATAAATAAAATAAAACTGAGTACCAAACCCCACACAACTCCCAGATTCCCCATGGATTCAGAGCCCTGCTGCCTGCAGAAGCGCTCTATCGACGCTCATCACAGTGGCTGAGACAGATTAAATAAAGAGATAACATTGCAGATTTCCTGTCTCTTATCCGACTGTGCGGATTGGTTACACAAATCCAAATCCATACATGCATTAGATCTCACTGAACTGCGTACGCCCTGAGAAAAAGACACTGTAAAGCAATTCCCTGTAAAAATACAAAAGTATTTCTGACAGCAAAAGTTTTCAGATTGCTGTAAAGAAAAAAAAAAAAAACTAAAAAGGCACGACCTTCCCTGATTAATCAAGTCTCCCTCGAAAGAAGGCTACCACTTCCCCAGGTAATCTCATCGCCTCAGATGAAACCATGTTTCTCTGTGAAGTGGAGGTGATCGCGGCTCTCTCGGAGTACTCACAAAGGTTTGGCGTGATTATGAAACGGAACATTATGACCGGGGCCCGCTGGTTGTGGTCACCGTCATGCCCACAGCCTGAACACCACATCCCTCCAGGAAGCTCCCTTCTCTGAATTCTGTGTGGTAGGGGCACGTGGCTGACTATTAGGAAGCACTGCATAAAGCATACCCTGTCGCTCGCCCAGACGCACAGCTCCTCCCGGAGCCACCGAATGCCATACAGAGCTAAAGCTGGGAGCAGTGGCTCACCGTGGACACCAATGACGAGGGCCCAGGTACCTCAGCTCACAAACCCATTACAAGCATATACACTTAACTCTAGCTTTAAGATGTTTCTCCTCTTACTTCTCAGTCAAAAAAGACTTTAAGCCGAGTAAACCAACAACAAACCCTAAGATAAAACATTTAACCGTGTTAACTTCCTAAGGCCTACGGTCGTCTTCAGCTTCTCAAGGTCACACCTCCCTGCTGAATGATTACCGAGGGTTGCTGACACGGTACACAGAAAAAAAAAACTCTTAGGATGTCCAGCCTCTAAGAGAAAAAGCAAACAGCTCAGAATGCAGCCAGACACGACAAAGGAACCACCGACAAAGCCAAACACAGAGGGGCCCCTGGATATCTGGGAATCTGCCTGTTCCTTTGCCTCCTCAGAGGAAACGAGTCACAAGACTGCTCAGAATGGGAAATGAGAAGGGCAGAAGCCCGGAAACCAGCGCGTCCTGAATTTCGTGCTGCTTCCAAGGAGTGAGCCCGCCTGCTGTGCTGCTGTGTCAGTTATTTACACAGTGGGCAGGTGAGGCTGACAGCTTGAAGGGATTATTTTAGAGGGAGAGCTATAAGTCTGATAAGGAGAAGGTTCTGGACCCTGGGGTCCCAGCACGCATCTCCAGCTTCCAAGCTGACCCTCCCTTCAGACAGGGTTTAAGAGGCAGCAGGGCAAGCATGGTCTTTGTATTTAAATCACCTCAAGGGGGCCCATATCTCCAGGCACAACCAGAAGCCAGGGAGGAGAGGGAAGGGGGAGAGGGAGAGGGTACCTCCACTCCTATCTGCTGGCTGCACTTCTGGAGCGCCTGATCCAGGAAGCTAAATGCGTGGACAGAACAGAAGGAAGAATCTGGGAAGACTGGAAGACTAGAAGAGCTGTTCGTGGACTAGTCTCAACCTGAACCACAGAAACACCTCTGCCTCCCTGCCCTCCTCCCCTCGGCTGGGCACCAGGTGCCTCCCTACTGCACTCCAGATACAGATCCAAGCTCAGGGGTGCCCAGTGCCAATGCCTCTCTCCGGCGCAGGGAATCTAGGGCATCAGCAGGACTCCTAGACAGCACCTCTGATATCTAATTTAAAACCAAAACCAAAATCCCCAACCAGCCTAAGCCAGCACAAGCAATACATATTTATGTGTAAGACACCTATGCACACATACACATTCACTTACACTTACACACACACACACACATGCTTTTGCAGCAGAAGGCAGGCATGAAACCTGTTTCCTAAGTCCTTTGCTTTCCTCATCTGCTTCTAGCAGCAACAGCCATTTCTGCTATGGATTTTCCTATTCGAGGGTTGATCACAGATCCAAATGCCACCGTCCTGTTTGCCACCCTTTCCTACCCCACCGGTCCGCTGACGTCTGTCAGTGAACCAGGGAACAAAGATGGAAGACAGGCCCAAGCTGCCTTCCTAAAGTGGGGTTATATTTGACACTTTAATAAACCTCAGAGCCTGAGCCTCTCTGCTCTCAGACTGGCCAGGGTGTAGCTCTCACTCTTACCAAACCCGTCCATCTCTCCTCCCCCCACCGCAGGGCACAAGGGTTTTCTCTGCCCGGCATCTATTTCCAGGCCCCATAAATCCTATCCCATTGTTCCAGGCCATCTGAACTCATGCTTAATAAACCATCCACCTCACCCTTCCGCCACCACCCCGAATTTCCCACAGGGAAAGACTGTTTCAAGAAGAAAAGGAAATTCTTCATTAGGGCTGGATTTTAAAAGCAAGCTTCCACAAAAAACCAGAAAACAAAATTGGGTATAAATACCATCCAATAACCACTAAATGTCTTTGGTTAAAGCACCTGCCTGCCTGTGATTCTCAGGTCCAGATGTGAGCTCAGTGCACATCCGAAGGAAGCAGAATTTGAACCTGATGCTAAATGACAAATGATCCTGAACTTCATGACCATTTAAGTGCCACAGTGGCTAGACTAAATTGCTCTGATGCAGAATTTCTCCCAAGTATAGGTTACTGAGAAACATAATATTGCTTGAAAATGTATTTAGGTGCGCTCATCCTTCTCAGACCAACACTCATGGGCTCTTAGTCATAACCAGGCTTAAGCTAACACGATTCCCCTATTTTCCCCAGAGAGGGAGGGAAACAAGAGGACATGTCTCTCATGTTCCAAGATCAAAAACTGGATCACAGCACTCACAGCATCAAGTCTGTCAAACCAGAGCTCTGGGTACGTACAATTCTTAAAGAGCTAATTGAATGGAAAACAGCCATCTGGGGCTGGAAACCCTTATGACATTCTGGGAAATGTATGGGCTTTAAAAGGATTATGCAGGGTGATGTGACTTTCAAAATTCCCAAACTCTGAACTGAAGCCTAAATGAGAATATGTTAAATTCACCCATTCCAAAACACAGCACAGTTGACTCGGACCCTAGAGCCCAGCTGTAGCTCAGGGTGTCCACACTGCAGCCTGTCTGTGGGAGGTCTGCAGACCACTCCCTGCTGAGAGAGTCCAGCCAACCCAATCAGCCTACCAGCAGGCTGTGGCACAAGATCCAGATCCTAGCCCAGGCACCAGCCAGGGTTCCATTTGGCCTGCCCTCTTATGGCTGAACAACAATCATGGAGAGCCACAGGGAGAGCGGCATTGGGTCCAGTATGGCCACTCCCTGCTCCTCCACAACACTGGTTGCACACTCTTCAACACAAGAAAATGGTGTGCAGAAACAAGGGCCTGCCACAGTAGGCTGTCGAGCAAGGAACAGAAAGCATCAGGGGACAGGTGGGACTGCTGGCTGGTCTCCACCTCTCCCAGAGGGCAGAGGCCGCAGAGCTTCTGCAGGCTAAGCAGAGACGTGTCAGAATTACCTTCCCAAAAAGTAGGCAGTAAAGGAGGATTTCAAGCAACCACAACCACCAGCAGGCCTGCGACCTCCAGATATCAGGGGCTTGACCATGACCGTGTCGGTAAGCAGAACACACAAGTGCCTTCTGGAGCGAGAGAAGACAGCTTAACGCTGATAACTGGTCCTCTCACTCTTCTCTGCTCTCAGCAAGTGATCCTGAAAGGGATGGACAAAGTTGGTCAGATTCACTGGAGAAAACACGAGCCAGTGAAGACGTCCCGGCTCGCACTAGGCCTCCCTCCAAAGGCTGGCTGCCCCACCCCTGGCACCTGGGTAACGCTGCTCTGGGGCCATCCACACAAAACGATTTACGTACCCCCCACCCGCAACAAACACACACAGACACACACACACACACACACACACACACACACACACAAGCTGCATCGGGCTTTAGGAACCTAACTCAAACGCACCCCTAACAACAACCCCACAGGTGTGACTGGGTTGGACACTCCCAGCAAGGGAGGGAAGGCCCCCCCCTTGGGTCCTTGCCAGCGGCAGGGTGCCACCTGGGCCTCCGCCTCATCCTCTCCATCCGCGGGGAAGTCGGAGCGGCCCCCACCAACCACCACCACGCAACCAGATTGATTCTGGCACTTCAAATCCCCGCTGCCAGGGCCCCATCTGTGTGCTGACCGAAAAGCCGCCCTCAAGCAACCGGCCCGCGGAGCGTCTGGAGTTTTCCCAGCCCCTCGCTCACGCCTCCCCAGGCCGCCCCCGCCCCCGCGGGCCGCGCCTTACCGCCAGTGTCCACGAAGCGCGGGGGCGGGCGGTCCCGCAGCGTGGCACTCCAACCCGCCCTGGCCTCGTCCTCGTCGGACTCCTGCCCTTCAGGGGCGTGGGGAGGCAGCAGGGGGCCGGGGCGCTCCTGTTCGGCGTCCTAGGAGGCGTCGGAGGAGGAGCGCGAGGCGGCGGACGGGCTGGAGAAGGCGTTCCCGCCGCTGTCCGGGCCGGACTCGCGGAACACTTCGTCCCAGATGTGCAGGCTCTCGTGGCGCGCAAGGGCCGCCTCGAGCAGCGCCGGCGCCCTCCTCCGCGCGCTCCCGCCGTCCTGGGCCCTGGCCCCGGCCGACGCCCGCGCGCCCGCCCCCAGAGCGCCTCCCAGCCGCACGCGCCGGGCACCGGGCCCGCGCCGCAGCCCGCCGCCCCCCACCAACGCAGCCCGCAGCACAGCGCCTGCCGCCCCACGCCCGGCCGGCCCGCCATCTTGGCCGCCTCGGGCCCAGCGCCCTGGGAAGCGCCCTCGGAGCTCGGGCGCCGCAGGCTGCAGGCCGCGGAGGGACGCAGGGCGCGAGGGCGGGAGGCAGGGGCTGCGGCCGGGCCCAGGTGCCGCCGCTACCGCCGCCGCTGCGTCTCCTCAGCGCCCGCTGCATCCCCGCGCGCCCTCCCCCCGCACCCCGCGCTCCCTGGCCGACCTTCCCGGGCTCGAGCCGCCAGAGACGGACCCGCCTCCTCGCACCTCCGGCCCGCCCCCCGGCCAATGGGGAGCAGGCCGGGGCGGGGCCCGCGCGGGGCACGCCCCAAACCCCTTGGCCCAGCAGGGCAAGGAGAGCAGCTGCGCCGGCGGTGGCGGCAGCGGGGAGGGCGGCCGGTGGCTTCCTCGCCTGCGGGACCTGTGGCCCGGGACGGCCACCCGCAGGCCCCGCAGGCCCGGCGCGGCCCCGCAGGGGGAAGGGAGGAACCGAGTGGGTGTCGGGGGTTGGGGGGGACGCAGCCGGTCTTCCCGCAGCCCCAGCCGGCTCACGGAGCGTGAAGCCCGCGCTCTCGGTCCCCTTCCGCAGTTGGCGCCGGCGGCGGCGGGGAGCTGTCCGTCCCGGTGGTTCTGAACCAGGCGCTGTGGAAATTCCAGGTAGGCACCGGGCCTGAGGGTCACGATTCCCGTGGCTGCTGTGGCTGCTGCTGCTTCGGTGCTCCACAACCGGCTGTACCTTGAGCTCTTGCAAGCACAAGGGCTATCTGGCTTCCGGGAGCCTTGCTCTAATAAGGAGCCCTCCTCGCTGGTTCATTCCTGGGGTCAGGTGGTGACTCAGTCTCGCTTCAATACCCCTGTAATTTGAGGGGGTCAACATCCGATCTTAGTCATTCCTTCCGTCTTTGACCTTTGACATCTTTAAAATCAAAATATTCATTACCTTCCAAATATTAATTACTCTAACACCACCACTGCAACATCTTCACCCATACATTTGACACACTTGTCTGTTAAAGTATGGCACAATCACCCAGGCTTCAGTGTTCAGATAAACAATAGATCAGAAAGGTTTCATCCATCCCTCTGCCTTGGCCAGGAGTGCGTGGCACTCATTCCATTGATGACGATACACGTGATCAGGCGTTTCTTGCTCCTCTCTCCCTCCCACAATAATGCAATAAGTCACAATGATGGTAATTGGGCCATAAAGTCACTTGCACTCTGAAATAAAATAAATCCACAGAGATGTGAAGGGCTTGCAAATCCTACTGGGTATTAACTAAATAAGGATTACACGACAGGGAAAGGCATATTGCTATTTCATGCATAAAGGATGCAGATGCATAAAGGGTGAAGATGTTGGTACCACCAGCTAAGGTCGTTCTAACAGCAGGTGAGCAGCTTCTGCTCTCGCCCTCCCCCCGCAAGCCCCTGTTTCCTCCTCCCAAACCAGAGTCTCTGTACCAGCATGAATTCCTGATCATCACTGAAAGATGATATATAAAAAGGAAAGGATTCACATGACATTGCTTTGTATATGAATTGGCTGATATACGTGAAATTGTTTGCAAAGCATTTCAACTCCGTTGGAAGAATTGTGTCACAGAAAAGAACTGGTTTCCAGCACTTCTCTATACTGTGTTAACCAGGGAAAGATTCTGAAGAGAGTTCATACAGGTAATCAGACTTAAAAAGGTCATTGACACATAGATTAAAGACGAAAAGTAAGATTGCGTAGCTCAAGTTCAAATTCTGCAATTAGGAATTCTGTAATACTCCTGTAAAATTTAATGACATATATTTTAAAAAATAATTGAAAGGGATCAAAACACTGAAATACATAGGCAAGAACTCCTTCTCTTCTCCAGGCAGCCAATGAAAAAGTCAGCAGCTAAAGTAAGTATTTTAAAAACAGTGGCTAGCTTTGCTACCCAGAGGAAGCAGGAAGTAGAGCAGTAACAGTTACAAGGATGGAATCAGTCTTCCATTGTGCCAAATCTGCATTTGTATGGTGCTAATCCCAAAGAAACCTTAGAGTCTTTGTGCTTCTGAGCTCTCAAGTGCTTGTAGCTCACAGAGCATGCAACACTGGGAGAGGATTATATGGTCACAAAAGAAACAGACTGGGAAATCAAATTGTTATCCAAACCCTGGCCCAACAAAAATGAGATGGCTATGTCCATTTAGAATCAAGGGTTTAGCAACCAAGTGCTACTTTGTTTAAACAAATGTTTCCGACCAAGAACAGTAAAAATACTTCAGCCTTTAAAAACAGGTGGCTGATTCTCCTTGTGAAAGGAGGGGAGGAAAGGGAAGAAAACAACTGGAAAACAAAAACCAAAAG
Organism: Mustela nivalis; assembly: GCF_964662115.1. Taxonomy (NCBI): domain Eukaryota; kingdom Metazoa; phylum Chordata; class Mammalia; order Carnivora; family Mustelidae; genus Mustela; species Mustela nivalis. Next base: position 82,810 of record NW_028135132.1, read on the forward strand.
ACTTTCCCATCTGCTTGGCAACCTCCTACTCGATGCTATGATTATGGTTCTACATCATTAAGTTTTACAAGTAATGTTTTCTGACAGGATAATTATAGAACCAGCATTATACTGAGATCTTTTAACTTTGAGTCATTTAAACACATCTTCCAAATAATACAACTTTGTAATATAATTAATTTTAAGATTAATTATAATTAATATTGAGCTTTTGGTTCATAGTCTGCACAAAAGTCTCCAGGGTAGTAAGAACAACCCATTTCTGTAGTAGATTCCTTAGGCTTTGTTAAGCCAGAGAGGTTCATGCTCTTGTGAAACTGGGGATAATAGCCATATTTCATTGAGTCTTGGCCTCCTTTCCTGGTATAGTTTAATAAGAAACAAAAAATGCTACCATTCAAACTATGATACAATGTTTTCTTTTCATTAATATTTTAATTTAAATGTATTCAAAAAGCTCTTTGGTAAGTATTTAGACAGATTTTTATTACATATGGCCTTAATGCATACATAAAATAAAAGTTAAAATTTTGGGTTAACGTTTTTCCAAACCTCACATTAAGAATCTCACTACTTTTATTTGCTTTCTAACTGAGAGATTTCAGTGCCCAGATTTTTCTCACAATATGTTCCTCTGAGCCACCCAGAGCTTTTGTCATGCTGCACTTAAAAAATTATTATTAGACATATACCTGACATTCAATGTTAAATTAGTTTCAGGTGTACAACATAGTAATTTGACAATTCTATACATTACTCAGTGATCACCACAGTAAGTATATCATCACGTCACCATATAAACTTATTATAATATCATTGGCTGTATTCCCAATGCTGTACTTTTCATCTCCAGATGAGAACAGGAAATTATTTTATTTATTTTATAACAGGAAATTTGTACCTCTTAATCCCCTTCACCTATTTCACTCATCCCCCATCCACCTTCCCTCCCATAACCACCAGTTTGTTCTTTGTATTTAAGAGTCTATTTTTGTTTTGTTTTGTTTTTTTTTTGTCTGTTCACTTGTTTCTTTTTTTATATTCCATATAGACGTGAAATTACAGGGGCCCCTGGGTGGCTTAGTGGGTTAAAGCCTCTGCCTTTGGCTCAGGTCATGATACCATGTTCCTGGAATCGAGCCCCGAGTCGGGCTCTCTGCTCGGTGGGGACCCTGCTTCACCTGCTCTCTGCCTGTCTCTCTGCCTACTTGTGATCTCTCTCTCTTTCAAATAAATAAATAAAATCTTAAAAAGAAAAAAAAAAGGAAGTGAAATCATATGGTATTTGCCTTTCTCGGTCTGACTTATTTCTCTTAACCTAATACCTTCTAGATCCAGCCATATTGTCACAAATAGCAAGATCTCATTCTTTTTTATAGCTGGATAATATTCCATTATATATCTATATACACCATATCTTTACCCATTCATCTACTGATAAACACCTGAACTGCTTCCATATACTGGCCATTATAAATAGTGCTGCAGAAAACCTAGGAGGGCATATATCTTTTTGAATCAAGTGTTTTTATTTCCTTTGGGTAAATATCAAGTACTAGAATTACTAAAGCATATGGTAAATCTATTTTTAATTTTTTGAGGAACCTCCATACTGTTTTCCACAGTTGTTGCACCAATTTACATTCCCACTAAAAATGTACAGAGGTTCCTTTTTCTCCACATCCTGGCCAACACTTGTTCTTTTTGTCTTTTTAATACTAGCCATTCTGACAAGTATAAGGTGATAGATCTCCCTGTGGTTTTGATTTTATTTTCCTGATGATGAGTGATATTGAGCATCTTTTCACATGTCTATTGGGTGTCTGTATGTATTTTTTGGAAAAATGTCTATTAAGTCCTCTGCCCATTTTTCAATTGGATTATATGTTGGGGTTTGGGTTTTTTGGGGGTTTGGTGTGTGTGTGTGTGTGTGTGTGTGTGTTCTTTACATATTTTGGTTATTAATTCTTTATTTTATTTATCATTCACCACTGTCTTCTCCCATTCTGTAGGTTCCCTTTTGGTTTTGTTGCGGGTTTCCCTTACTGTGCAAAAGCTTTTTATTTTGTTGTAGTCTTAATAATTTATTTTTGTTCTTGTTTCCCTTGCCTAAGCAGACATACCCACAAATAATGTTGCTAAAACCAATCTCCAAGTGATTACTGCTTATTGTCTTTTAGGAGTTTTATGGTTTCAGGGCTCTCATTTATTCATTTAATTTTTTTTTTAAGTAAGCTTTACACTGAATGTGGGACCTAAATTCACAGCCTCAAGAATAAGAGTCACATGCTGTAAAGGCTGAGCAAGACAGGCACACCTCACACTTCACATTTAGATCTTTGATCCATTTTGAGTTTCTTTACGTGTATGGTAAAAGAATGTGGTCTAGTTTCATTCTTTTGCAAATGGCTCTCCAGTTTTCCCAACACTGTTTTTGAGGAGACTTTCTTCTGTTACATATACTTGCCTCCTTTGTCAAAGATTAATTGACCATATAATTGTGGATTTATTTCTGGGCTCTCTATCCTGTTTCCGTTGATTTATGCGTATATTTTCTCCCAGTACCCTACTGTTTTGATTACTATAACGTTGTAGTATATCTTGAAATCCAAGAAACTGATACCTCCAGCTTTGTTCTCCTTTCTCAAGATTGTTTTGCATGCTACACTTCTTATAAAAGTATTCTGAGGTCATCCATTCTGCTTGGTTTGATGCTGGTAGGGTTTCTCTTTTTCTTTTTTCTTTTTTTTTTCCTTATCTGAGATTTTGTTCTCAAAATCTCTTGAGCTTTGTTCTCCTTTCTCAAGATTGTTTTTTTTTCCTTATCTGAGATTTTGTCCTCAAAATCTCTTGAGCTTTGTTCTCCTTTCTCAAGATTGTTTTGCATGCTACACTTCTTATAAAAGTATTCTGAGGTCATCCATTCTGCTTGGTTTGATGCTGGTAGGGTTTCTCTTTTTCTTTTTTCTTTTTTCTTTCCTTATCTGAGATTTTCATATAATAACCAGTTTATTTTCTTTCTTTAAATGGTCCTCAAAAGGTCTGTGGCTTGGCATGCCAAGGGATGTAGATGATCAGTTGTGCCCTAGGAGCAGTAACCACATGGCACAGGGTCAAGCTGTGGTAACTTTATAGGGACTTCCACCTGCTCAGCCCCAACTATAAGACAATTCCTGACATTGGAGATGTGAAAGAAAATGGGAGGGGAGGGGCATCTTAAAATCCATAAAATATGGCATATTGTCTCCTGTTTGTACTTTTACAATTTCTGATTTTGCAAATGGCCAAGCTGCCGCAGGGAACAAAAATGATGTCCTAAGGTGGCAGAGACTGACCTGGCCAGCCCTGTACTGCACAGGCTATGCGTTACTGGATCAGTATGAATGGAGAAAGCAGGGGCGAGTCAGGGAAGCTGCTGCTTCTCCCTACATTGCCTTCATCACCCACAGGGAGGGGGCCCAAAGCCAAGGAGGACCTCCTGGAACTGAGACAGGGTAGGGGAAAAGAAAGCTGAACGATGCCACAGCTGCTGAACCATGACCAAAATATGGGGGAGAAGGCTGGAGGCAAATGTGCATGGTACACCGTGACATTTGGAGTCCTAGGTGACATAGAAGCTTAAGGATCCAACCTTGCTCAAACTGATTTTACATGATGATTTTATCTACTAATTAACCCAGAGATGCAGAGGATGAAATAGGGCAATACTATAGAAAATGCTTGAGAGAAATCTCTCTTATGATTGAGATAACCTGATATTTCCATTGATTTATTCATTCATTCATTCATTCGTTCAACAATTATGTACTGAGTATTATGTATCAAATCCTCTTCTGAACACAGAATAAATCAGGAAAAAACCCCTACAAATACCATTTTTATAGCACATGCATTCAAATAGAAGAGAGAGAACAGACAGTAAATAAATAAATATATAATATGTCAGCTGTTGATAAGAAGTCAAAAGTAGAGAGGGACAGAAACTATGTTGATTGTGATGGTGCTGGTGCTGGCTGTGTGTGCAGTTAGGGGAGATTACTCTGATAAGAAGACATTGGCAGAACCTTGAGTGGATTCAGAGAACAAGACGGGTACATTTAAGAAGAGGAAACAAGTGCAACCCCCCAAGAAAGGCACGCACTTGCTGTACTCTGTTAAACACTAAGGAGGCTGGTGAGCGGAGGCAGAGACAGCTGAGTGAAGAGGTAGGAGATGAATTGAGAAGGAAGTTGAGTGTTAAATTTTGTAAGACTGAATTTTGTATTGAGTGAAGTGGGGAGCCATTGGAGATCTTAGAGCAGAGAAATAACAAGGTCTGACTTTTGTCTTAAACGGATTGCTTTAACTGCTGAGTGGAAAATAAACTAGAACAGAGCAAAGATGGAATCCAGAAGACCAGATAGGAGACTATTACAATAACTCATAGAAGACGGTGTTTTGGACCACAGTGGGAGTAACTGAAATGTGGAGAACTGGTCAGATTTAGAATATATTTTGAAGATAGAATCCACAGTTTCTACCAAAGAATTAAACGTGGGCAGTGAAAGAAAGAGATGAATCAAGAATGACTCTACAGTTTCCTGTTTGAGCTATTGCAAGACCAGCAGAGCTCGAGAAGAATAAGAGCTTGGTTTTGAACATGTTGGGTTTAACTCATCTAGGTAGATCTGGAAAGCAGGCAGTGGAAGAAAGCTCAAAATCCAGGTCTGGACTGGAGGTGGAGATGTGGAGTCATCAGGAGATAGATGGTAGAAGAGGGACAGTCACCAAGGACTCAGTGTAGACAGAGGAGAAGTCTGAGGTTGGGTCCTGGAGCACATTCATACTCAGAGATCAGGGAAATGAGAAGAAATCCCAAGTGGAGGGGCATGTCCTCACTCAGAAGGGATTGGAGTAAGGGTTCCACCCAGGTAAACTTAGTGGGATTCTGTGGGTCTTCTTTCCTTACCGATTTTTCTTTTCAAGATTTATTTGAGAGAGAGAGAGAGAGAGCAGGAGCACACACATGCAGGGGGAAGAGACAGAAGGAGAGGGAGAGAATCTCAATCAGATTACCCGCTGAGCATGGAGCCTGACGTGGGGCTCGACTCCATAACCCTGAGCTCATGACCTGAGCCAAGATTCACACGCTTAACCACTTAGCAACCTAGACACCCACCCAGTTTGTTTTTCATTCTTTTTTTTAAATATTTTATTCATTTATTTATTTGACACAGAGAGAAAGAGAGAGAGAGAGATCACAAGTAGGCAGAGAGGCAGGCAGAGGGAGAGGGAGAAGCAGGTTTCCTGCTGAGCAGAGAGCCTGATGTGAGAGCCCGAGACCCTGAGACCATGATCTGAGCTGAAGCCACCCAGGTGCCCTCAATTTACTTTTCTCAGTGAAGTCATCAGAATGGTCGGTCATCAGCTGTATCTGATGGAAGGTGTTCAATTCTCACTCTGAACAAAATGGCTGTACATTAGAATCACTGGGAGAATTTTAAAAGCACACTTATATCCAGACCCTAATTGGATATTAATCTAATTGGTTCTACACCAATTAGATCAGGTCCTTTGGAGGTGGCCACTCCTGTGTTTTAAAGTCTTCCAGGTGATTCAAAAGTGTGGCCAGTGTTGAGAAGCCCTGGCTTAAGGTTGGAGGAAAGAAGATGTGAAATAGTCAAAATATTTCACGAGAAGAATGGAGATTCTGTCGGTCAGAGAAACATACTTGGATTTGTGGCTGAGAATTTAATGTGAAAGGGGCGCCTGGTAGGCTCAGTGGGTTAAGCCGATGCCTTCGGCTCAGGTCATGATCTCAGGGTCCTGGGATCGAGTCCCACATTGGGCTCTCTGCTCAGCAGGGGGCCTGCTTCCCTTCCTCTTTTTGTGATCTCTTCCCTTCCTCTCTCCTACTGTGATCTCTCTCTGTCAAATAAATAAATAAAATCTTAAAAAAAAAAAGAATTTAATGTGAAAGCTTCCAGCATTGTTGCTTTTCTCACCAACCACCTTCAGCTGCCAGGGGCAGACATAGGGTGGAAAGAAGGTTGGGTTTTTACCAGGGTGGGGTTTTATCAGGTATGTATGATGTATGATGGAGGTGAGAGTATGGGACAGGGATTATAGTTATGGGGGCGGACTCTGTGCCAGCTGTGGAGGCCTGTGAGAATTTGGGGTAAGAATCAAGAACCACAGAAAATGAAATAGGGGGATGCCTGGGTGGCTCAGTTGGTTAAGCAGCTGCCTTCGGCTCAGGCCATGATCCCAGCGTCCTGGGATCAAGTCCCACATCAGGCTCCTTGCTCGGCAGGGAGCCTGCTTCTCCCTCAGTCTCTGCCTGCCACACTGTCTGCCTGTGCTCGCTCTTGCTCCCTCTCTCTCTCTGACAAATAAATAAAATCTTTAAAAAAAAAAGATTCTCTTCAAAAAAAGAAAATGAAATAGGTAAATGGATTCTTCTGAGTGACTTAGATAATTAATACTTCTTGAAATAATTTAGTGCAGCCAGACCCCTGCAAAGCAGCACAAACAACTCTGATGAGTGCTTCAATCTACCACTTCTTCCCAGGGCTTAAGTCAATTGCTTTCAACAAGTGAACATTGAGATATTTAGAGCAAAGGAAAAAATAAATAAATATTGGAAGTTCGTATTTTTTTTAAGATTTTATTTATTTATTTGACAGAGACACAATGAGATAGGGAATACAAGCAGTGGGAGAGGGAGAAGCAGGTTTTTCCTCTGAGAAGGGAGCCCGATGCGGGGCTGGATTCTCAGGCCCCTGGGATCATGACCTGAGCCAAAGAGCAGATGCTTAACAATTGAGCTACCCAGGCTCCCCTGGAAGTTAGCTTTTTACATTCTTGGAAAATGGGATTTTGTACATTTATGTCCTTTTTCTGTCCCCTTGTGGATATTTTCCCTCTTGAAACACACCCAACCCCTGCTCCACAGTTGTCCAGTAAAAGAAAGGGATCTGAGTGCCATCCCCAAAGTTCACTTGCGTTTAAAGGAGAAACAATCCTGGGAAGCTGTTTTACACAAAAGAGTAGATTGCTCAGTTGTAGAAACTCAGGTATTATAAGAAAATGGGAGAGATATTCTTTACTAGAAGGGGGACTTGCTCAGCGTTTCTAAATTCACATTGGTAGATTGTTGAACTGTTGTAGGCTGAGTGTTAAAATCACATCTTTCCCTCCGTTTTCTTACAGAGACAATGATGGTTCTTCCAAGACCTGAGCCATCACCCAAGTAGAATGTAATCCGCTCTGAGATAATAGGAGAAAAAAGAGAGAGAGAGAATCCCAAGAAGAAACACTCACGTCAGGATTTTCATCAAATTTAGTGCACGTCTCACCATTTATTTTCATTTGCGGTAATTTTTTAAATAAACACTAATGTCGAATTGCCTTGTGTTAGAACGAGCAACTCAATTGTCAGAAAATCACGAGTCTCCAACGTTTGTTCTAATTACTAAAGCAGAAGAGTGGACAGAGTTTAGAAAATTTTCAACAAGGCTTAAACAAGAGAGATTTTCCACTTTTTTCTAATCAGGTCAACATAGATACCACTTTCCCTACAACCTTGTAGGCAGTTGGTATTTTTCAGAGATATCATTTGGTTCTTTATAGAAGGCTTAAAGTTGGAGGTCCATAAAAACGATAATCAACTTTTATGTGTGCCTTCTATAGGCCAGGAACTGTGCTAAATGAACAGTATCTAACTTAATCCTCCTAACAAGCCCTGTGAAGTCAACACTACTGACTATTCTCACTCCAAGGGGGGGCAAAGCAGATGCTTCGAGAGTTGAACTCAGTTTTCCGAGTTCATACAGCTCGTGTATGATGGAATCAGGACTTGAGCTCAGTCTAATGCCAGGTTGGACCCTCAGTGGCAGCTACTGTAGTTTTTTTGACCATCACCTGCTTCCCTCCCCCACCCCCACCCCCATCTCATTCCCATTTAGAGATAATAAGCCATACCTAAATGACAGTGGCCAGGCAGGAAGGGTGGCTACTGGGTTTAGTTATTTATATCCAGGGGGAAGAGCCGCCTCGCCCCATACGTTCTGCTTCAGTTCTTGCCCTGCCAGGGGAATAGCCATCTTTCAAACCATCAGTGTTAATTGCTGGTGAGGGATAAATTAGGCGGCAGGGGTCACACACAGTTTACTAGTCATGCATATTTCTTTCAGAATACCTAAGTACCATTCCCTTGGAGATGAGAAGAAATGATGGGAGGGATTTTAAAAGGGACTCCCAGAAATATTTCTGGACCAGTCATGATCACTAGCCCTTATGATGCTCTTGGAGTCATTTTACTGGTTCTTGAAATGAGTGCACTTGCCCTAGGATAGCTTGGACCCTCCCAGTAATCAGAAGCTCCCAGGATGGGTCAAAGATTACTTTATTTGCTATAATTCTGCAAGTTGAATGTATCTCTCAGCCATTTCCTGTGAATGCTATTATGGGGCAGGCACAGGGGGATGACTATGGGACAGAAACATATCAGGTGAGAGGGATCCTATGCTTTTGTATGAAGGAGAAGCCCATTCTCCTTGGTGATGGGAGTTTCCCTTCTGCTCTGACTCCTGCCCAGCCGGGATCAGTGGGGAGCCTCCTCCTTTGGGCGACAGGTCTCTTTCTTTCTAAATCTTCTTTTTGGGGGCCAAAAAGCAAGACTACCCTTCTTTTCATCTTTCAGCTTTTTCATCCTGGCCAACGACACTCAAACACCCTCGCCCCCAATTTGGGCTGCTAGACTATGCCAAGAGGCCACATACTGGATATATTACCTCAGGCCCAGTGTTTGGACTTCACTGAACCTTAATTGTAACATCTGAGAAGGGTTGGGGAGGCGGATGTTGTGAGGATTCATTAAGACAATGTTAAATTTTTATCACGGAGTCAAGAAAGATCTCTTGTTAGGAATGTGTTCAATCTTACCAGGATAGAGGGCAAAATAGCATTTTACATATATTTTTTTAATAAAGTATTTCTTTTTAAAAAATTATTTATTTGACAGAGAGACAGAGCAGGAATACAAGCAGGGGAGTGGGAGAGGGAGAAGAAGTCTTCCTGCTGAGCAGGGAGCCCAATGTGGGCCTCCATCCCAAGACCCTAAGATCATGATCTGAGTGGAAAAACGACGCTTTAAGGACTGAGCCACCCAGGTTCCCTGCAAAACAGCATTTTTTTTAAAGTTTTTATTTATTAATTTGACCGACAGAGATCACAAGTAGGCAGAGAAGCAGGCAGAGAGAGAGGGAGAAGCAGGCTCCCCGCTGAGCAGAGAGCCCGATGAGGGGCTCCATCCCAGGACCCTGGGATCATGACCTGAGCTGAAGGCAGAGGCTTTAACCCACCGAGCCACCAGGCACCCCGGAAAACAGCCTTTTAAACAATATTTTTATTTTTATTTTATACATATATATGTAAACAGAGAATTGAATGTATACATATAAATATAACTAGTAAACACATTTGATATATATTTATGTTTATCCTAGGATGCAACACTGCCCTCCTGAGCAGCGCAAGAGGGTGGGTTTTTACAAAGAATCACCAAACAGCTTGACCCAACTGAACGGCCTGCCTTGCGCTGCTGCTTAAGAGAAAGCCTTGAGTTGGGAAAGGTTTGACAAATACTGAGAAAAACCAGTCAATTAATATGTTAAAAACACTACCCAACCACAGTATGAACCATTTAGATATATGGCTTTAATTTTGACTTTAGTCTCCAAAGCCTGGGGTCCCTGGGGAAAGGGGGCAGAGAGAGAGAAAGGACCAGCTTCTCTGTGGGCCAGGTTTCTGGGGTTGCTCCCAGCCCTGCCCCCAGAGGGAATGCCCCCACCCAGGGCTTTGCTCCCAGAAGGGCCCCTCCCCCAGAAAGCCCCTTCCCAAATGGCCCTGACCTTTGGCCACACCCTCAGAGGTCCCATTATCCACCCCCAACCCCCTCACACCCCCCTACCCTGCCAAGCACCACCCTCAGAAGGGTTCTAAGGTGAAGTCAGTGTGCTTCTCTCTCAATGTCTAGGAATTACTCAGTTTTATTTTTGACTTTGTGTTTTTTGAGCGAAGTGGGTGGTGTAAGGACCTACTTTATATTTTTATATTTTAACCAGAGGCTTCCATTGAGGTTACACAATAACCTTGTTGTTTAACCCTTAAGCTGTCCCTGCTCCCCTTCTCCCAGGGGACTTACTTAAAAACAAGTCCCGGAAATCAACCTCAAGTAACAAAGCCCAAATACAAGGGTGGGTCAGGCCAGGTAAGACATCTGATCAGTGGAGGGCTGCATACTGTCTCCCTAGCTACCAAGGAGTATGGGTCCCGCCCTTTGTGAGTCTTTTGGGCGAAAATCCTAACCAAAGTGATAGGCTAGGTCAAATATCTATTAAAAGGTAAGTGGTAATTCAATTGGTCACCTAGCATCACTGTGCAGCTTTCTCTGTGTGTTACAATTTCATTGGCCACCTGTGCATGACCAGGCCCAACCGCATGGCCTATGTCCTTAAAAGCTAGTCTGTAAAGGAGAGAGGGGTTGACTTCTCTGTAAGAAAAGCGACCCTGGCTGGTCAGTTTGATTCTTGATGCTTGGTGCAAAATAAAGCTTTGTTTGACCTTCGCTTTGTATCAGTCTCGCTCTTTTAATCATGGACCCATTATTGGGGCATAACAGGTGGGATAGTGGAGCACGTACATAGTGGAGGGGACAGCCCACTGTGGGTATCCACCATTCCTTGCCTGTACTGCTCATTTGCATGTACTGCTCGCCCTGCCCGGTGAACACAGCATGGAAATGGACACCTCGTGAGTGGTGGTCAACGAGACTCGCTGACCACGTGATGTCTATGACCGAGTCAACCGGAGCTCGCCTTCCCTACAGACCAGAGCTTGCTCTGAGCACCGGCAGGAGGCGGTGGCCTCTTGTGAGCAGCCCAGAATCCTGTCTTGTCCTTTCTCACCCATGTCACCTCCCTGTGTTAGCCAAGCCTTGGAAGTGGTGACTTAGGAGGGAAGGGAAAGAAAGGCAGCCCCTGGCTCCTGATCCTGTCAAGTTCCGTACTCATCAGGAAGCCGAGGGCAGCAGGGTTGGTGGAACAGGTGTGAGTCCCCAGGTGAGGTAAAGATGGCAGAGCTGGTCTTGTGCAGGATTTCTACGGTTCTGATAAGAAGAGGGCACGTGGGTGTGCCCCAGCTGTGGAATCCCTGCATGAATTATTTAACACTGACATTGCACCCTGCGAAGATGAATGGCATAAATCATGCCCATAATCACATTATAAATTTTTTATTTGCTTGGAATGACATTAAATGCAAATAGAAAACAGCAGTCATGCCCCTTCAGAAGACAGATGATGGAGGAAATGAGCTTTCTATTTTAGTACCTTTAACAAACACTTCCTCCCTGTTTTTGCCCTAAGGGCCCTATATCTTCATTTTGCATGGGGCTTGTAAATTATGTAGCCAGCCCTGGGGACAGCTGTGCAGTGTCTCAATGACCCAGTGCAGGGAATGGCAGGAGCCTCCCTCCTTGATACAGTAGTGTTACACAAGCCCCTGAAGCTGAAACAGAACTTCAGGATAAAGTCTGGGGGGGAGGTCCTCAAATTTCTGAGTCATGGGCTGTCGTAAACAAAATAACAGCCGGGTGGCTTAGGCAACATAAAATTTTTTTTTCTCATGGTTCTGGGCGCTGGAAGTCCAAGATCAAGGTGGCAGTAGGGTTCGATTCTTCAAACGTCTCTCCTTGGCTTGCAGATAGCTGTGTTCTCCACTCTGTCTTCAAACGATTGTCTGTACTGTCTGTGTCCTAATCTCTTCTTCCTGTAAGCACACCAGTCCTGTTGGCTTTGTGCCCACCCCCAGTGAGCTTGTTTTCCCTTTATCACCTCTTTAAAAATCCTGTCTCTGAATACTGCCACATTCTGAGATGCTGGGTGTTAGGACGTCAACGTAGGAGTCTGGGGGCATCCAACTAAGCCCATAATAATAGTCAAAACTGGATCCGAAACTGAAATTTAGACACATTTTAAAATGCTAAAAGTGTATATATATAATTTTTGTGGTAGGCCTGAGATGGTTGGTATTCTGAGATGTATTTGTAACCTTTGAGGGAAACATCCTTTGGAATGATCAAAGAGAGCTTCTATGTAATTCCATACATCCACAATTAAACCCCAGAGCTTTTTAATTTGGAATTTGGCTGTTTTGTGCTTGGTGGTAACCAAAACCAGCCTAGGGCTTTTCTTTTGTTTTGGCAGAAAAGTAGGAGGCAGAGGACTTGAGCATTTAGACATCTTGCTGCTCTTTGGTTTAATCATACTCTACTGAGTTGCCCGAAACTAATTAAGCTCTTGGCTCTGTAGAGGAGAGATGATGTTCCTTACATGTCATTGGCCACAATGTTCCTTTTTTAAATTGTTGTTAGCATTTGTGTTATTTTTCAGTATAAGAGACAAGCTTTACCTTAGTTTGGGCTGATGTAACAAGAGCACCATAAACTAGGTGCTTTAAAGACATACTTATTTCTCTCAGTTCTGGAAGCTGGGAAGTCTACGATCAAGACCCTGGAAGATTCCGTGTCTGTTCAAGTGCCCACTTCCTGGGTCACAGATGACCATCTTCTCCCTATAACCTCCAAGGTGGAGGAGGCGAGGGATCTCTGTGGGGTCTCTCTTATGGAGACACTAATCTCGCCCATGAGGACTCCACCCTCATGACCTAAACATCTCCCAAGGACCCCATCTCCTAGTTATGTCCCTTTGGACATTGAGTTTTCAACTTATGAATCCTGGAGGGATACACTGTCTACAGTGAGCTTCGTCAAACATCTTTTATGTTCAAGGCACTGTTTTTTGGCAAAATTAATCATTTCCTACACATCCTTTGAAGCAAGAGTATTTCTGCACTTTGCCTTCCTTTAGAACCTTTCTCTAGAGAGGATCCTAAAAAGTTCAGAAAAGATGCAGAAGAAACCTGCTGGTTAGCTCGTTTTTCACAGTAGAGCAGAATTCATTTTGAAGTAGGATAATCTTAGAAATCCAGGCGAAGACACTTCGCTTGAAAATCATCTCAAATGATCAGTTAGTTTTGTTATTAGGATTAATAGTAACTATAAGATCAATAGAACAACTTTTTGTTCTACTGTGGGCCTACTGTGTGCTGGGTACCTCGGAGCACCTGAGTCGAACCATCTCGTGATCCTTTCAACAGCCCACTGAGGGTCACACTGTCTTCTCCTCCACGTTATGGATGAGCCTTAAGTCTGGGCCAGAAATGACACAACTTTCCCAAAGCCATATTGCTACTGAGGGGCCAGCTGGGATCTACGCCCACTCTGGTGCCAGAGACTGTGATTGCAAACGTGGGCTGCACTAGCTGTTCAGAACAAAGGACTGTTCATGGAGGTGACACAGCTAACCCGTGAGACCCACCACCCTTTTCCCTAAGGTCATCCCGGTACAGCCTGCAGTGATGGCCCGAGTTAAGCATTTGAACTTGGTGCTGCAGAGGGCGTGTTTTAGGGACAAGATTGGTGTTAAGGGGGTCTAATGAAGCCCAGAGGGAATGGAAGGAAACAGGACTTGGGGAAATATCTGGGTCCCTGGAGCTGTGATCTCCTTTTATTACTGTGCACCTCTCTTTCACAAAAATACATACATACATACATACATACATACATACATACAAAAAATATTTGCGGACATAGCACAAATTTAAGCAAATTTTTGATAAATTATAAACTCTACTACTCTACTAAATTATTACAAAAGGCATGCAAAAGCTAAACAGTTAAATGGATGACATGAAATATGAATAAAACTTATAATATTTTCTTCCAGCCCCTTACTGGACTATTTGTCAAATTCCCTTTAGAGAAGACTTTTTAAAGATTTGTTTATTTATTTATTGAGAGAGAGAGAGACAACACGTGTGTGCACATGTGAGTAGGGGGGTGGGGCAAAGGGAAAAGGAGAGAAGCAGACTCCCCATTAAGCACAAAGGCCTCACTAAGGGCTCAATCCCATGACCCTGAGATCATGACTTGAGCCAAAATTTTGAGTCAGACATTTAATCAACTGAGACACCCAGGTGCCCTGGAGAAGATTTTTTAAGAAAGAGATAGGACACTGGATTTATAGCAATAATTCCTAGAATTAATGTTTAAAAGTGGGAAGATAGAAATGGTTTTTTAAAAATTTTTTTAAAGATTTTCTTTATTTATTCATAAGAGATGGGAGGCAGAGGCAGAAGCAGGCTTCCCGCAGAGCAGGAAGTCCAGAGTGGGACTTGATTCCAGGACCTGGGATCATGACCCTAGCTGGAGATAGACGCTGGAGATACTGATAAACCAAACTTTAGGGGAAAATACTGAACTTTACTGGGAAGATGAAGCAGAACAACAGCATATGGCAGCAACATGAGTTTTAGATAGTTGTTGGTCACCCAGAAGGCTTAAGGTGGAGAGAAAAACAAAAGGCTGTAGTGACCCAAAATTGTCCGAGTTGTGTAATTTGACCCAGGAACTTCCGGGTGACATAAAGATTTGTTTATTTATTACACGGACAGCGCCATGTGGGGACAGAGCGAGGGGGAATGAGAATTCCATACAAACGTGTGAGTGGCTCTTCTCCCATCTCCATGGGGGAAGGAAGAGATTGGGTTTACTCCAGTAAGCATGGTGATGAGTTGGTGAGGTAGGTTGACTAGATGTCTGGACACCTGAAAAAGCCAGCTAAGGGGGCTTCCTGGCCATCTTGTCAGTGTCTTATTGAAAGCTTGTCATGTGCAAGACTTTCTTTTAACAGGTTGCCAGGTGAATTGATGTACAAATCAGACTTCCGGCCGCCATGTGTCATTGCTCAGGTGGTCCATGACACAGTGCCCTGCAACTAAGGGGATTCACTTAGCATTACAGACATCGTTCTGTCTTTGTTATTTTGAAATTTAGAAAATATCTTATTAATTTGTTCCCCCCAAAGAGGCAATTACTATGACAGTCTTTTGGTAGAGGACACAAAACTGCTTTCTTTGTTATGAAAATCAATGTGTTACACCAATTTTCTGAAAGATAGAAATGAATTGCCTCCTTCCAGCTGGGTCAGGACATAAGTGTACCCTATGTATTGGTTTTTCAATAGATTCCATTTACAGATTGTACATGTCTCTCAATACAGAAGACATTTGCTCACATTTATGTGTAGAACATTCCCGAACCTGGTCCAGGTTGCGGATGAAACCGTCACTCTGACTGGCAAGGCATAACGAAGAAGAGTTTTCCTGTAAACAATATGTGGTCATGGAAGGAATCAGCACTGCAATTCGTGGCTGATTCCAAAGGCTCTAAGAGGTGGTAGATGCACAGGCAAAGTGGTGACTATTGCAGAGGAAGCAGGCTGGGGAGAGATAGCAAAACAGAAGTTTGAGAGGGCCCTAAAATCTCCTCCTGTGGGATTATTGGCCATTGAGCTTGAGAAAGGCTATGGTGAAAACTTGAAAGAGCATCAGATCAAACCCTTGGCCACTGGAGGTGGAAACTGACATGAGCAGCACTATCTCTATTCTTGACCCAAGGCCACAGGATGACAAGCTTTGCTTTTTCAATGTGGTCTCAAGTCTCTATACTGCCCTATAAAGAAAATAATACAAATAAATGCTGAGAGTGTAAAGTGTAAGCAGAGCTCCCCTTGGCCAATTCCTAAGTTTTGTCCACTCCGAAGTGAGTATCACTTTGGTGAGTGCATTGCAGGAAATGGCCTTAATGATCAATGGCAGACCTCCACTCCAGAGTGACATAAAAAGCAATCTGCACCTCCTTCCTGATTTGTCTGTAATGAAACTTGCTTTCCTCAGGTCCCAGCATTCGAGGCAGATAAATATGTTCCCTTTCGTTGGCTCTTACTCATACTTCAGCAAGATTTCCCATGTGCTTTCCTTGGCTGGCTGGGAAACTGGACGACAATTTATGGGATCTTAGGGGACAGGCGCGTAGAATTCCAGTGGGATCCCGGAACAGAACCTAATTGGAGATTAGAGACCATTGCGGTGCAAAGCTTTTCTTTGAGATCGAAAGAGGTGCATGTTATGCAAATATTAGCAAGTGCAAGTTCACACTTTTCTATTGAAAATTTATAGACTCATTATGGTCAAGAAGGCTGGAAGATAAGTAGATTTGGGGAAAGATTCAGGTAAATTCAGGGAGGTTTTTAATTACCCCAGGGAAAGTAGAATGGCTAAAGTGTATGGCCCAAACTTTTTTAAAAAATTTTATTCACTTATTTGACACACAGAGAGCCAGAAAGCACAAGTAGGGAGAATGGCAGAGGGAGAAGGGGAAGCAGGCTCCCCGCTGAGCAGGGAGGCAAATGTGTGGGACTCGATCCCAGGACCCTGGGATCATGACCTGAGCTGAAGGCAGACACTTAACCGACTGAGCCACCCAGGCACCCCCTGGCTCCAACTTCCAAAGATGGTGTATGAGATACCTTTGGTGGGAAGGAATGAAGATCAGCAACAGTCCTTGATTCTGCTTCTCAGGAAGGCATTGTGATGTGGTACCCAGGACTTTGGAGACAGACACATGCTTGGTGCCCTCCGGCTTTGCCACAAAAGCAACACCTTCCAGAGGGCACCTGCAGGCACCGGGTGGCGTCACACAGGGTCAGACCCGGGAGGCACTCAGCCATGTACCCATTCCACCATCCTGCTGGGTTTGGAAGAGCACTATCAAAGTCCCTGCTGCTGAAGGACCATCCAGAGTGACATGTCCCATGGGGCATGCCGGCATTCCTTTACCCCTTCAGGTTATTGGCAGCAAGGCTGGAAATTTTTTTAATTGCCTGGGAAAATGATAGCAAACAGCTCCAAAAAGGAGTTTCAGAATGCAGACTTCATACTATGTTTTGAGTACATTTCATTCATTTGGCAGGTACTGACAGGGTGCTTAAGTGCCAGGGGCTGCTGCATTAGAAACGGACTTGAGAAGTTAACAGGAGGGGGCTCCAGCCCTCAACCAGCACAAAGTTGATCAATGGATGCATGTGACAGACAGAGCACTGTGACGGGGAGTACTAGGTGCTGTCATAAGAAGGGTATGCCTGGAGTTAAAGGAACACTCGGGGGGAGCCAGCACCAACACTCGGGGAGAGCTGTGGGAAATATGATGGATGCAGATGGCTCCAGGGGAAACCAGAGAACTGCTCAGATCCCTGCATCTTAACAGCTCCAAGTGCCCGCTGCTTCAGAGTGGGGGCTGGGCGAGCAGGGAGCTGGGGTGGGCACAGCGATGCCTAAGTTCCGACCTCAAGCCCCTGCGCTGTTTCACCTGTCCCTTTAGGAGTACAATGACATAGGATGTCACCAACGGAGGATCTACCCCTGCATCCTGGTACTGGGAAAGCACGCGAGGGCTGCGGAGCTGAAAGCAAGAGTTGGTAGTTCCAGTAATGTGTGCAGGGTTTTAAAAAACTATATACCGGAAAATATCCGGTCTTATTTGCATGTGTTTGTATCATGCACAATTTTTAACTGCAATCCTTCTTTTACCTTCTTCCCTGTTGTTAAGACTCTCCTCTCCTCACCGCTGCCTTTGTCCCTATAATACCTGTTGACAGCCTGGTGCTCATCCATGAGCTCATTCGCCTCTATCCACGCACGCATGGGGCTCTGTCACTGTTTAACAAATATGGGCTCATTTTATCTACCTCTTGATCTAGTGCTTCCCAGTTAATAATCCCTCCTGCATAACGTCCTTCTGTTTTTATCTTCATTTTTATAAAGAATGGCTGCTCACCTTTTATCAGGTGCCTTTATTTTTTTATCAAATGCATTTATTGCTATGGTCTTAAGAGTTTTTTCACAGTTAATTTAGTGATGAGGTAAATCTTATTGATTTTCTGGTCTTGAGCTCCCTTTATTTTCCTGGAATGAATCCAAGTTGGTCTCAGGATATAGTCCTTTGATAGATGCCTTACTTCTGTTATTTGCTAACATTTGTTCAGTTTCTGTTAACTAATCTGTCCTAAGCCAGATTTGTTAATAGCTTCCCCGTTCCTCCCTCTCAGGTTTGGGTATTAAAATTGTGCTCAGCTTCATCAAGTGAATTGACTTATTATTGTTTAATTGCCTGTTGCCATTTAACAGTAGAATGACAGTTATCCAGCTGCAAACCTGTCTGATCTTGGAACTCATCTTCTTAATTTTCCATTCTTGAATAATTTGGATGATTTTGTTTTCCTAGGAAATCATCGTTTCTACTAGGTTATCAAATTGATTAGTATAAAGTGCCTTGCAGTTTAGTGATTCTTTTATATTATGCATTTGCTTTTATATCTCTGTTCCCAATCCTTATCTGTTTTGCAACTCTCTCCCTCTCTCTGTCCCCTCCTCCCTGAAACCCCCCTTTCCCCATTCCCCTTCCCTCTCCCCAACTCCTCCCACACACCATCTTCCCCCTCTCTTATCCTTAATAGGGCATGTGAAGTTTTTTTTATTATTATTATTTCATTAGTCTTTCATAGAAACAACTTTGAGTTTATTTGCCCCTGATATTTTTTATTAGTTTAAAAATTTATCTTTATTATAACTACTTCCTTTCTTTGGATTGAGCTGCCCTTTTCTAATGGGTTTAAATGAGTACTTTCTTTTATTTAAAAAAATGTTTGAAATTGAAGACATTTGACACTAAAGTCTCCTTAGAGTATAACTTCTGGTGTCTTCTGTAAGTTTTGGTAGGAAATAGTCTCCTTTCCATTCCTTTCAAGATTTTCTTCAGTCGTCTTATGATTTCTTCTTTGACTGAAGACTGTATTTCTTAACTTGTATGTAGTTTCAATTTTTTGTTACCAGGTTATCTAATTCTGATTCTACTGGATTGTGATCAAATAACTGTTCTTTAAATCTTTAATTTGAAAGGCTTGTAAAGGTTTCCTTTGTTGCCTAGTATGCAATTAATCTTTACAAATATGGCTTTCCTTAGGTGTAAGAAAGAAATGTTTTCTGAGGGAAATAAGGATGTCTATTTTCTTTTTTTTTTTAAAGATTTTATTTATTTATTTGACAGACAGAGATCACAAGTAGGCAGAGAGGCAGGCAGAGAGTGAGAGAGAGGAGGAAGCAGGCTCCCCGCGGAGCAGAGAGACCGATGTGGGGCTTGATCCTAGGACCCTGGGATCATGACCTGAGCCGAAGGCAGAGGCTTTAACCCACTGAGCCACCCAGGCGCCCCAGGATGTCTATTTTCTGTGTGTCCTTGTTTTTCCGTCCTTCTAGTAGATACTCCCATTTGAAAAGCTAAAATTTTACCTTGTTATTGCATTTTTAGAGTCTTCAGGTATTATGTTGTTAGATGCATACCTGCTTATACCTTTTACATCTTCTTTCCAAACTCTGCCTTTAAAAATGTCCCTCTTCATCTTAGTACCTATAACTTTAGACCCAACTTGTCTGCGATGAATTTTGCCATTCCGGCTTTCTCTTTTGCATGGTATCTCCTCACCTGATACATTCCCAATCCCTTTTGCATTTTAAGTATGTTTCTTGAACAGCGTGGATCTGTAACCTCCTGATAGGCGCTTTAATAGAAAAAGTCACTCTGTACACATTTAAATTAATGATAAACAGTCATAATTTTATCCCTCCCATCTTATTTTGTTTTTATTTTCCCCATTTTTGATGTTTTTAATCAAGTTCATTCTTTTTGTACTTGATAAATAGAGAAGTTCTTTGCATTTTTCGATGACAGCTTAATTGAGATATAATTCACAGGCCATACCACTCACCATCTAATGTGGACAATTTAATGGCTTTCACTATATTTAACTATACTATACTGAACTACCTACACATTTTCATCATCCTCAAAAGAAAACTTTAGCCATCACCACCAGTCTTAGGCAACCGCTAATCTACTTTCGGTCTCTGTAGATTTAGCTATTCTGGAAATTC
This sequence comes from Mustela nivalis, assembly GCF_964662115.1. Classification (NCBI taxonomy): domain Eukaryota; kingdom Metazoa; phylum Chordata; class Mammalia; order Carnivora; family Mustelidae; genus Mustela; species Mustela nivalis. Next base: position 102,742 of record NW_028135132.1, read on the forward strand.
CATATAAATCAAATTATGCAATACGTGGTCTTCTGTGACTGACTTCTGTCAATCAGCAGAATGTTTTCAAGGCTCCTCTGTGTCGTGGCACATATCAAAATTCTATTCCTTTTCAACGCTGAATAATATTCCACAGGCTGGATGGATCACATTTTATTTATCTCTTCATCAGTTGATGAACATCAGGGTTGTTCTCACCTTTTCACTATTACGAATAAACCCTAAACCTTCATGCACAAGTTTTTGTGTGGGCATAGTTTTTTTCTTGGCTCTATACACAGGAGTGATATTGGTGTGTCATATGGCAACTCTGTGTTCTGCATTTTGAGGAGCTACTAAACCATTTCTAATGTGGCTGTGCCATTTTCCAAGCCCACCAGCAATTTACAGGTTCCAGCTCTTCACATCCTTCCAACACCTGCTTTTGGGGTTTTTGATAGTAGCCATCCACGTGGGTGGGAGGTGGTATCTCACCATGGTTTTGATTTGCATTTCCCGAACGATTAGTGATGTTGAGCATATTTTCACGTGCTTATTGTCCCATATATTTTATATATACCTTATATGTATCTTTAAATATATATTATATATTTCATATTTTATTTATATTTAAATACATATTTAAGAATGTAAATATATTTACATAAATATGTTTATATAAATATATGATCATGTAAAATATATTTATATATACATTTATATATTAATGTATACATTTGAATATTAGAGAAATGTATATTCAAGTTCTTTGCTCATTTTTTAAGAGATTTTATTTATTTATTTGAGAGAGATTTATTGAGAGAGATCACAAGCAGGCAGAGAGGCAGGCAGAGAGAGAGAGGAAGAAGCAGGCTCCCTGCTGAGCAGAAAGCACGGGGCTCGATCCCAGGACTCTGAGTTCAAGACCTGAGTGGAAGGCAGCAGCTTAACCCGCTGAGCCACCCAGGCGCCCCTCTTTGCTCATTTCTTAACTTGGTTGTCTTTTTATTTGAGTTGTAAGAATTCTTCACACAGTCTGAATGCATGTTCCTTATATATGACCTGCAAATATTTTCTCCCATTTAGTGGCTTGTCTTTTGACTTGTTCAATGGGGTCCTTGGAAGCACAAAACTGGGATATTTTGGTTGAGTCCCATTTATTTGTTTATTATTTTTTTTAAGTTGCTTGTACTTTGGTGTTTGGCTGAGGAGCCGTTGTTAGATTCAAGACCACTAACATTTACCTTTGTGTTTTCTTCTGAAAACTTTATCATTTTACTTTATTTTTATTTTTTAAAAGATTTTATTTATTTGAGAAAGAGACAATGAGAGAGAGCATGAGCGAGGAGAAGGTCAGAGGGAGAAGCAAGCTCTGTGGAGCTTGGAGCCTGATGCAGGACTCAATCCGGGAACTCCGGGATCATGACCTGAGCAGAAGGAAGCCGTCCAACCAACTGAGCTACCCAGGCATCCCGAACTTTATCATTTTAATGCTTACACTTATGTCTTTGATGCATTTGGGGTTATTTTCTCTGTATGGTGTGAGGCAGGACTCCTGTTTCATTATTTGCATGCGGCTGCTTGGGAGTAAAATACTGTTCTTACCCCCATTGAATTGTTTGGCACCCTTGTCAAACATTAGTTGACTGTAATTTATTTTCCTTTTTTTTTCCCCATTGAGGCATTTCACGTGCCATGTATATTATATTTCTAGGAAAAAGGAATCCCAGGATTTTCCCTCCTGCCTGGATTCTTCCTTCTTCATGGTGCATGATGCCAGAAGAATTTTTCCATGCAGTGAAACCAAACTGAGGGGATGGAAATATTCTGCCACTTTTCTAGATCTTTCAGTTATACAAGTCTAGGGCTGGTCATGCCACACTTGTTTAACTTGCCTGTGAGGTTCACAGCAGTTTTCCCAGCTCTGTGGTCATCAATAATTTCAAATTTGCCAATGTACTCATGCTTCGTCATCACAGTGAGGAAACGGGACGATGACTTTGGTGCAGGGCCTCCTAAGAACCTGGCCTTCGCCCCCCCTTTCAGCAGTGTTAATGTTCTTGAGGGCATCTGTGGGACATTTGTTCACACTGTTACTGCGGCACGGAAAGATGGCAGAAAAAGCTTTTTTCCCTTTTATTAATATTTGGTCTTGTTCTCCTTCCCTTTCTCATAACCAAATGCGTATTTCCCCTTCGTCATTTGAAAACTGCATACTGTTCTCCAGCTGTTTTCCCCAGACGAGACCTTGTGTATCAAGAATCCTTATTTCACGGTTATTATACACAATCTTAAAGATTTATGACTGTCCGCTTATTTTACACATGCATACACACGAAGCACTAAATACGGACTTTATCTGAATGGCTAAATGTTGGCCAAGACAGAAGCCAGTTGTAGTGGGAACTGATAGGATAAAGATATAGTCTGAAGTTTTTGTTCTTTAAAAAAAGCCTTCATGGGGCGCCTGGGTGGCTCAGTGGGTTAAGCCGCTGCCTTCGGCTCAGGTCATGGTCTCAGGGTCTTGGGATCAAGTCCTGCATCGGATTCTCTGTTCAGTGGGGAGCCTGCTTCCCCCTCTCTGCCTGCCTCTCTGCCTACTTGTGATCTCTGTCTTTCAAATAAATAAAATCTTAAAAAAAAAAAGACCTTCATATTTTATTAAAAATTTTAGGTGTCTGAATTCAAAAGGTTAACAATATAGTACAATAATAATAATAATAATATATCATCTAATAATAAAATAATAATAATTTCTCCTGCATAGTCACTGCTGCACACTAGTAAAATGAAATGTTTCTTTTCTTTTCTTTTTTAAAGATTTTATTTATTTTATTTATTTGACAGACAGAGATCACAAGTAGGCAGAGAGGCAGGCAGAGAGAGAAGGAGGGAAGTGGGCTCCCCGCTGAGCAAAGAGCCCGACGTGGGGCTTGATCCCAGCCAAAGGCAGAAGCTTAAACCACCCAGGCGCCCCGAGATGTTTATTTTCATTTGGGATTATGGAGGGGCAAGGTGTTTTTGGCTCTCCTGCTGAAGTAGGGACTCAGTCAGTATTGTCTCCACCTTTTTCCCTAATAGTAGCTCTGGAAGATGAAGACGTCCCTCCATCTCCCAGACATGAGGGTTTGACCAGGGCATGGGATGGTATAAGCTCATTGACATAGTCTCATGAACTAAGCCCTGGTTTATTGGTCACAGTCATTCTCCAAGTATTTTCAGGAATAAACTTCAGGTGTTGCCCTTACTCTAATTTTTCTTTCTGAGATTTCTGACTGCAATCGCTACTTCCTGCAGTCACTCAAGGAGAAACGAGGCATGTGGCAGTGCAACAGTGTGTTTTTCTTTCAAGATGACAGAATCACTCTTGATTTATGTACGCGTCTCGTATTTTCATATATGAACATGGATTTTGGTGTCTACCCTGAGGAGATAATATATATGGTGTGAGCTACACATGTATTCTCATGACACGTCACCTGGGTTACCCAGAACTTTCTGGGCCCAGCAGAAAGGCAGAAACCCAGGTGAATTCCTCATTGTTCCAGCAGGCTGTCAGCCCTCAAAGGCCTTCTGGATGTGTTTGTGCATCGCAGTGTCTGCTGTGTAAGATACAGAAAGAGCACAGTAGTTCAGGGGGAAAATATTTAGGAACACATTTTCCAGGAGGAACCAGGATTCAGTTTGGGTGACTCTTGACCATTTTTTATCTTCTGACGACTGAAAGTGGTAGTTAATCTACAGTCATGGTTTTAACATGCATTTCGAATGTAATGTGAGTTTCTATCAACATAAAACTATAAGAACTGTCTTCCTAAAGGGCATTCATGTAAGGCCCGTTATTTTCCAGCTTGATTAATGAAAACAAAATTTTTCTGTAATGCTTTCTTCCTACTCTGTATTAGTTTTCAGGACTGGATTGAAAGTGATTTATTGTGGATAGGGTTATACCTGCTCGTGGAATTTTTTTCTGTTCCTGGGTTTTTAAAGGTGGCAGAGTTGACTTTCTGATTTTAATTCATCTTCACTAGATGAAGAATTCACAAATAGGACTTTTTCTTGAAATAACCATAGCCTGGGGGCGCTTGGGTGGCTCAGGTCATGATCTCAGGGTCCTGGGATTGAGTCCCACATCGGGCTCCCTGCTCAGTGGGGAGCCTGCTTCACTCTTTGCCTCCCCCTCTGCTTATGCTTTCTCTAATAAGTAAATAAATAAATAACCTAAAAAAAAAAAAGAAGTTGTATTTGACTGGAGCTTCACGTGGAGTGACATATCAACAGAAAGACAAAGGAATAAGAGACAGGAAGCAATGAAGGAAAACACAGAGGCGCACAGTATAGACAGATGTTCCTCGGCTTATGACGGCCTCGGCTTCTAATAAACCCATTGTTCAGCTGGAAATCTCTTTAGTTGAAAATGCATGGAAAACACCTAAGCGACTGAACATCAGAGCTTAGCCCCGCCAAACTTAAATGTCTTGAGAACACTTACAGTATTGCACAGTTGGGCAAAATCCTCTAACACAAAGCCTATTTCACAATAAAGTGTCTGGTATCTCATGTAACTTACTGAACACTGCACAGAAAGCCAGAACAGGACGGTTCAAGTGTGTTGGTTGCTGACCCTCGTGATCACGTGGTTTGCCTGGGGGCTGTGCTCGCTGCCCCTGCCCAGCATTACAAAAGAGGACCCTACTGTAGATCGCCAGCCTGGAAAAGATCCAAACTAAATGCATATCACTTCTGCACTATTATAAAAAGTCAAAAAACCATAAACTGAACAAAGGTGAAGTCAGGGATCTTCTGTACCAGGTGTGTTAGGGAAGGTCAAGTGCTCCTGTCTGGCCAGGAACCATAGTGGTATGGGGGAAAGTTCCACAGTAGAAAGTTCTACAGCAGAGAACCACTAGGACTCAAGCACCAACGGTCACAGGTTACGCCAGGAAGACTGGATGCTGTTCTGTGGGCGATGAGAAGCCACGAGCGACTCAGGAAGGCTGAAGAGCTCTGGGCAGGTGGGACAGCTGAGGGCTGCAATGAAGATGGACAGGTGGAGCTGGGAGACCAGGTGGGGAGAGCCCGCTACCCTCGAACAAAAGGCAACAAAAAGGTCTGGACTGGGATGACGGAGATGGTGGAAGGTAATGGGATATTCATGAAACAGAACTGGAAAGCCATGGAAATGAAATAAGAGAGGGAGGGAAAACCGTTTATGACTTTAATTGCCAACAGTATAAAACGTGTTGAATTAAAATGAATTGGTATTTCTAGACCGATGATGACATCACAATAATGGAAGGAAACCAATTTTGATTTTGAGCCTGGTTAAGGAGACAGTATAGACAATAGAAAAGCAGAGGCTCTGGAGTCACACAAATGTCACCATTGAGATTCGTCCCCACTCTTCATTCCCTTCCCTGTAAACCCAGGCAAGTGACACCTGCCTCACAGCACTGGTAACAAATAGGGAAGAGCACACGTTCCCACGTTCCCGGGTCAGACAGGACAGCCAAGGATCAGCGGCACATGAGGAGGTGACAGGTGGTCACTAAACTGAGCTCAGGTGCATACACAGCATTTTACGTCACCTTGAGATGGCTCCTCTTGTGACCTCTCGAAGAAGGTGGCAGTGGTGAGGAACGAACTCCAGGAGCTTATTAGCATACATGATCTTCAGGCCGTCTGGATGAGACTCAACGATCTGCTCTACAATCACCTAGCAGAAGGAAGAGCGTTTTATTTTTATTTATTTATTTGTTTGTTTGTTTGTGTTTTTGTTTGTTTTTAAAGCACCTAAAAGAGAAGTATGAACTATACACTACAGAGAAAAGAATCGTGTAAACCTTAAAAATGCACTTTGTCCTTCCTCCTCCCCACTCAGTATGCTTTCTAAACAGGAGGTAAGTAACAATGGCATGAAAATCTAGGTCCCGGGATTTGGGAATACTGCTCCAACCCTGGGGGACACAGAGGCTGAGGGACAGAGACTGGCCTGAAGCTAAAACATCACACACACTCATCTGCTTCCCTTCTGAGCTTAAAAGCAAAATACTGTATCTGCAGACAACAGCTCTGTATCATCTTCACCCTGGCCTTATCCTCTACCGTCTCCAGAACAGGGAAAGGGCTGAGATGGAAAGTGATGGAAGAAAACACATCTTATTTTGCTTTAGTATTTAATTTTTTTTGGTGAGGCTGAGTTGCAGGAGGTGAATGACAAGCATGCAAACTTAAAATACAAACGTGGCCACAGTTCATTTAATGACATGGAAACGTAAAGTACTTCCCTAATTTAGCATATTAGATTCAGGTCAATGAAAAGGGCATAAATTAAATAACTAAAATATTTTCATTTAGTGACAAAGAATAATGTGATCTTTTTCACCCCCACAGAGAGAGCTATGAACTATAATAGGATACATACAAAGAACTGACAGATCATTTACTTTTAGTAGTCTTAATGAAGCTGAGAAGATTACTGAAATTAATCCTTCAATTTCACTTCTATCACTGGAATACTGTCTCGTTTTAAAACTGGAAGCCTTTCATCCTGAAGTCATGGTGGGTAGCTTTATACTTACGAGACAGAAAGAACACTCGCACTGGCAGGTGACTGGAAGAAAGCCCTCAAACGCTGAGACTGGCTTCATGACTTCTGTCCGCTTGAACTAGATGAAACCGACGCTCTCTAAGTTGGAAGCTGCTGATTGCTGGCGGCCTCACATGGTGCAGCCCATACTCCGGCCGCTCAGAGGCAGGATACACTGACTCCCTGTATTTTACTGTATCCTTATAGGTCAAGAACACTGGGTAACCAAGTTCTGGACTTAAGGTACTACCCCGCTAACTCGCCCTTCAAAGCCCTTTATCTTTGAATATTCCCTCCCTCCCACCTTCCTAGCCTGGAAAACTCCCCCATGGTCTTCAAGACTTAGGCCACATAAATTCTACAAAGACGCTTCCCCTCACAGACTTTCCCTGCGCACAGATCTGTCTTCCAGCTCCTCCAGTGGGCACGGGCGCCTTGGTGGGGTCACGCTTTTCGGCAACTTCATTAACATATAACTTATGGAAATGGAAATTGACCTGAAAATGTTCTGACCCGTACCTTCTTCCTAGGCAAGTCCCTCACCCCTACTAAATTAAGATGATCCCTGAGTTATGGCATCACTGGAAGAGACCAGAGCACATGCCTGTTTCCTGCCATGCTGATGGGCACCAAGCGGGACCAACCTTTTCTTACAACCAGAAGAGCAGGAACTAAGAGCATCTTCAAGGAAGAGCCCTGAGCTCTCTCGCATCCAGTCAAGAAACGAAGCCAGATTAGATGCTCTGTGTTTGTGGAATGAGGTGCATGGGGGCACAAACCTCATCCATGTATGGTTTCACCAGTACTTGACCGACTAACGCCTCTGCATCCCGTGTCTTGTCAATTGTAGCGTAAGTCTGGAGGCAGTGCCTTATGATGTCCACATTGGAAGTCTGAAGCCCTTCTAGCAGCAGGACTCCCAGGGACTGCTGCAGCATGGCCGTAATGTGGGCTATACGCTGCAAGAACAGAGAGACCAGGAAAGAAGGTCCAGGTACCACAGTTTCTAAAAGCTCAAATATATGTGTATAATTTATATACATATGTGTTATATATATAAAGCGAGCCTCTAATTCTACCAGAATATATGTAAGATTAAAATCCCAACATTTCCTAGAGAATAACAATGAATCTCTTCTCCCCATGATTGCTTTCTTTCTTTTTTTTTAAAGGTTTTTAATTATTTATTTGTCGAGAGAGAGCAAAAGCACACAAGGAGACACAGGCAGAAAGAGAAGCAGGCTTCCTGCCAAGCAAGGAGCCCAAGGTGGGACTCCATCCCAGGACCCTGGGATCATGACCTAAGCCAGAGGCAGTGGCTTAACTGACTGAGCCACTGAGGCGTCCCCTCCCTATGATTTCTTTGAAAGTAAGTCGGCTTCATCAAAGTGAAGTTTAGACAATTACGGAATGACAAAAAGTTATTTGCCTCTTAAGCTACGGAGTAAATCTGACAAACGTGCATTTAAACCCAGTCAAGGGCTTTGGATAAATGAACTCTGACTACATCATATGATGTGTCAAGTTACATGAAATTCAGAATTAATTTTACTTGCATAGTTTGGAGACTACGCTTGTGTCTTTACACAAAATCTATCTAGTGTGACATAATGGAAGCAGGGTCCCAAGCAGGAGACACTGAAAAAAAAAAAAAATTCAAAGCTAGCTTCAAAATCCTGTAGAGTAGCAATTATCAGGGGAAATGCTAGGTCAAACCAAAATCATCCAGGAAATTCGCAAACAGCAAATTGAAAATCGAAACCAACACTTGCTGGTCTTACTTTGTCCAGAAGAGGCATGCCTTTGCTCTGAACAGCATGAAAGTGTAAAATGAAAGTGGTTAAATTCTGTGGCAATTCTCTCCAAAATCTGTCTAGTCCAGAGAGGGCTAGTAGAGACAATTAGAGAAATGTAATTCCCAAAGTTAAAACCTGCCACCCCCACCGCCCCCTATGCCTTACAGCGCTCAGGCACCTGAACCTGAACGCCATCAATTTTCATAACAAACTGTCTGTGCAGCAGGCCCCAGTGCAAGGGGTGAGGAGCGGGGAGGTCGTAGAAGCCACCGACGCAGCCTGGCCCAGGCCACAGGGCCCAGGCAAGGGGATGGAGCTATTTTAGGTCAGTGTGGGTACAACTGCATGATTCCTCCACGTTCCTCGGGCTCTCCCATTTGTGCCCTTCTTCTCCCTTCTTCTCCCATTCTCTAACCCCCTCCTCTCTCTTGCCCTGTCCTACCGTTCATACCCGAAGCCCCCTCTTCTTCTCTGCCTGCCTCATTCTCCCTCCCAAGTACCTCCCCAGTACCAACTACTGCTGTCTCCTCAATCAGCTAAAACTGACCGCCTAGCAGCAACCTGGGAAATCGCTCAGAGCAGCGGACTCCAAGTTTAAATTTACCCAACGGCAGAAAGAGCAAGCTCGGTGCTCCGGGAGCTGGTGAGAAATCACTCACAGTGCATCTGCCATCAAGTGGACTGGATACACTTCCCTCTTGCCCCCCACATTAGAAAGCGTCAACCCCATTCAAAAGGAAGTCGAACAGTGAAAGAAAAAAAAAACACACACAACAAAGGCCCCAAAGCCCCTGCTGGGCTCTATGAGGCATCCCACATCTGAGGATGGGCAGTCAGGTAGTGAGGAAACACACTGTAAGGAAACCCAAAATCTCTGGAGACCTGCCATGGTGTGCCCCATCCCAGAGCATCAGAACTGGTGTGGAGGGAAGGCAAGCGCTTGGCACGACCAATGCAGAAGCCTAATCCCAACCTCTACTGACTGATCCCATGCGCATTTCCTATTTATCCTTTTATCGGCATTTCTGGGCCTGGCAGAGCATGATGGATTTACTGTGCGCTGATGCTGCTCTGGCCTTCCTGACTCTAGAGTTCAGAGCTGCTCTTCTGGAGAAAAAAGTCCTCCAAGGTAATTAATTCTGAGCAAGAAAGCGCACAATGTCTGTTTATCAAGGACAGTGTTGCAAAGGGACAGGATTGTAGACACAGAGCTCACTGAGGTGTTTCTATCCTAGGAGCACAGCAGCAACAGCAAAGACGGGAAGAACACTGGAGGGCCAGCTCCCCAGGGGCCAAACGTGGACATGGCTGGAGGGGCTGCAGGTGCTGCCAAGGGCCGCAGTGAAGCAGAGCCGCTGGAGACACACCGGCGGCAGAAGGGCCGCATGCAGACTGTCTGCTAAGTGTGGACAAACGGGGCAGAAGCATGAGTGCAACGGGCTAGAGACACAAGCACAGTGGAAGCTGACCACTTAGTTGAATGCCTTGATGTGAAAGGGGACAGAGACCTAGGACCAGAGAATCGCTTTCTTTGGGATGTGTCCGTTCTTAATCTCCATCATGAGACATGTGGAGCATATGGTCTCTCAAGTTCCTTCCAAATCTAAAACCTTAATTCCTAAAATTTAGAAACCTAACTCCGCCTGCAAGGGGAGGGACTGTTAGCGTCACACAACAGAGCACTCAGGGCACCAGGCGACCTTGACGCAGGCAGCCCAGCTGGTATGTGTAGGACCAGCCCCGGCTACTCCCACTGCACCACTGTGCGTCTCACAGTGCTGACAGGACCTAACTACTCATTTTCTGAGTCACTCATCTACCCTGGCTGATTGAAAATTCACACCAGGAAGGGAACAAGACAATCACAGTATAACAAAGAGAGCCATCATCTTTTTCCTATTTCATAAGTTTTTCCTTTCCTGTTTGTAAATTTCAACTGGATATGTCCTATACTGTTTCATAATAATATAATGCTGGTGCAAAATACATCAATGGTAATACTCTGGGCATGTCTAGGAAAAAAATGAGATGGAGAAAAACCAAGATGAATGGTAGGTATGCCTTAAAGATCAACAGGACTTTGCTAGTCCTCAGGGAAGGTGATTCCAAATATACTTTTACACTGCAAGCATAATGACGTGTTGGAACTGTGGTCTATAACCAAAGCGTTTATAGGAACATGTTATAGATTTCACCATTTCATGCTCTCCACTCTCCTGGAGCTACATTCTAGCCACAAACCTGGATTTTCTTTTTGTTCAGAAATGAATTCTAACTAAGCCGTCCCCGCCTAATTAGATTGGATGTGAAGTATTAATTTATGTGCTACTTAGTTAAAAAAAATGCTTACCTGCTTGCTTCTAGTGCAGAGGTTTATTTCAAACTTTGTGAATTTAAGATTTTTTCAATCTTTTCAACTGATCAAATAACTTGTATAAGCCTCAACATCTATAAAAATAAAAATTAAGCAAACAAAAACCGTCACCATCTTTACTCTTAATCATCTTTATTTCCCATGCTAAATGCAGGAAAATATAAGACCAAAAGTTAACTTCAAATATATAGGGCATGCTATATTTTGAATATTTCTATGAAACACAGAATTCTCAAGAATGCAAATCTTAGTTCTAGAATAAGCATACTTCCATATTCTATTGCAAGTTTATAGAGGAAAAAAAAAAACCCTAGACTTTGCTTTCTCATATTCTATACTCTTATTTCTTTTTTTCCCCATCCTGAATCTTTCTATGGGCATTTCTTTCCTATTTTTTTAAAAAAGATTTGTTTATTTGAGAGAGAGAGAGACTGCATGTGCGCGTGCAGGGGAGGGGCAGAGGGAGAGAGAGAATCTCGAGCAGACATCCTGCTGAGCACTGAGCTCAATGTGGGGCTCAATCTCATGATCCTGAGATCATGACCTGAGCCAAAATCAAGAGTCGGACGTTTAACCAACTGAGCCACCAGGCGCCCCTCCATTTGTTTTCTTATGGCCCTTTATTCATGTTTTAACTTTGGCTTCCGATTGTACTGGCCCTCTCAGTTTACATGTGCATATACATATATGCCCAAGCACCAAATCATTAAAGACCTTTTACACTACAAATATTATCAAAGAGGTTGAGGGACATTATGAAAACTCTCATCCTTAAAGAACAAAAAAATACTAAGTCATCCATTCAATAAATAATAATAATAATGAACACCCCTGGGAGCTCGATATTCATTCCGATGGGGGGTGGGGGGGGGGAAGGGGAAAATAAAGCAAGAAATACACCCTGCTCTCACAAAGCTTACTGTTTTGTCTGGAAGCGCACGACAAGCATTCTTTGGACAAAAGCTGTGAGGAGATCCAGAGGCGAATTAAACAGAAGCCTGTCCCTCAAACAGGCTTCTCCCCACTGAGATTTTAACAAATATGCTAATAATACACATAGAAAACATTGTACAGAGCAGCAGGCGAGAGTCAGAAGCCCAGACTCCCAATGCCCGCTGTGCCCCTACATCGTTATGATCATGAATGATATCGGGGACACTTGGAACTGGAGATAGCACTAAGGGGCACACTCCCGGGGTGAGCCCTCAGATGTACAGAGTCGTTGCCTATCTCACACACCTGAAACTAAGCCAACACCGCATGCTAACTACTGGGAATTGAAAAAATTAAAGTGAACACCAGAACATAAAGAACACAGGATCCGAAAATAACAGCAAACCTACGGCAGAATCCTGAGTTTGCTTTGGAAAGCCCACTTCTCCCCTAGTCTCTAATATAGGCCTATTTTCTTTACAGGGCCGCTGACAATTTATACAGTCGTTAACTGTCAAGCGCTGCACCGACAACAGTTATCACTGTTTCTTGTTCTGGAAAAAGTGGGTGATCTTGAGATCGTGTGGGTACCTCTGAAATTCTGTCTTCTTATTTCAGGTAGATAACGTGACATAATGCATAAAATGCACATGCATGAGAGCTTTGAAAAAAAGCTAAATTTAAAAAAAAAAGAAAAAAAGCTGAATAGTGCTGACAAGTTCGCGGAGACAAGAGGAGAGGGCTTCAACTGGCATGCAGCATAAGAAATCTACTGGAGGGTACCTTTTTCTTCATTATGTCCTCTTGTTTACACATTCGTTCATCTACTGCCCGAATTCCTTCACTGATTGATGACCTGAGACTCTTTAAAAGAATAATAAAGAAAATGTATTACAGACATTGTTTTGTCACATTATCAATTTCCTACATCTCATTCAATTCCACAGAAATTAATACCTGTGCACCAGTACTATGCAGATATTGACAAAAAAAAAAAAAAAGAACATGACATACCAGACACAGTTACTTTTGAGGGGACTCATGACCTGGGGGCATAATGACACGAAGGCAGGGTCACATGGCCAGAAGAAGAATGACATATACAGTGAAAGTTATGGGGATGAGGGGGCTTAGAATGGAGAACAGATAATATGAGGCAACGTACAGGAGAGTCTGGAAATGCGACGGGGCTCCAATCGGACTCTGAAAGCCATGTGTACACAGCTGCCGAGGTGGGGAGGGGATGGGGAGCAGATGTAAGTGCACACACACTCAGGGGCAGGGTCAGACAGGCACACAGCCATGTGCACTGCAGGCTTCCTTCTGGAGAGAAGCAGAAATAGGAATGGAGGGCCAACTTCACTGAGATGAAGTCTTTAGATTCTGCATATTTTGGAGAACGAAAGAATGTCAAAGCACTGATGCATGATGATGAAATGTGGGTATGGAAATACCAGGAATCAAGAATGAAGAACAGAAGACCAGAAAAAGGCAGAGCACAGAGGTAGAGAAACATGTCCAGAAGCTAATGAATAAAGAGATAATTAGGAATTAGGGCCAAAACAAAGGTTAACAGAAACAACTAGAATGAAGTAGGCATATCACAAAAATTCCACAGGAAGGTGAATTAATTCACTCCATCAACATTATGAAACACCTCCTGGACGTCAGTATTGTGGCAGCCTACAGGGATGCAATGAAGACAGATATAGTCATATCCCTCAGTGGTCTGAGAATCTCACAGAACAGCTTCAGAGTTGGGACCAGAAAGGCAGGTCAGGCCTGTGGCTGAGCAGGAACAAAGTGGCCATAAAAACAGGCCATTGAAAAGGGAGGGGATACAGTGATGGCAGGGGGTGAGGCGGGACGGGAGCCTGTGTGAGTAGAGCAAATCTGCCTCCAGGGAGGGGGTTCGAGAGAAGAGTGGGAGGCCAAAGGAAGGCTAGGCTTGGGAAACAACACCACTATGAGGCCCCGGGAGGAAGAGGCACACCAAGGAGGCAGTGGGAGAGCCCCACAGCGGCTGGTGTGGAATCCAACAGCGGACCATGAAAATCCCTTCCATTCCAAGGAAAACTATCTTTAACAAGATTTTGTAAAATTCAAATGAGACATAAACCATGGAAAGTATTGGCTACCTCAAGGCACAACTCAAGATTTTTACCTGTCTCACGAACTCTTTCCTGCCTGCCCATCCCCTAGGCTTCTCAGCACTGATATTTCCATTACTTCGCATTTTTCTTGGTTCTAACCATGTACTGTGTCTTCCCTTAAATTATGTTCTCCTTATATTCTCTCTAGGATGCAGGCACTGTCTTAGGGGAGGGACGCAAGAGGCCACTCAAGCTAGAGGAGACACACAAGGAAGGATGGTGTCGTTTATGACAAGTTTACGACAGGGCATCAGAATGGACACAGGCTGTAAGTCAGGGCACCAGACACAGACGGGGGGGGGGGGAGAGACAGGGCAGCACAGTTTTCTGTTAGAAGTGATGCCACAACTGCCCCTCCACTGTTCACCCAGGTGGAGTTCCTATTCCCAATGGCTTAGAGGTGGGGAGTCCCATTCCCACAACAGAGATTTTTCTGAGAGAACATGCAAATGTAACATTTATTAAGTATTATATTTTATTTAAATTATCCATCAGTTCCATTAGGGATTACACAGATTTTGTAGATCAGCCGAGGAACCTAACCACACGTAGATTACATGGGGTGGGGGGGGGATATTTACAAGATTACAAATTGTTAAAATACAAGTCATTCGTAAGTTAGAAACCACTTACATATGACCAAAGTGGCATTAATAACTTGAATTTGGAAATATGCTTCCTCTCCCCTGACATTTAAAGGTTGTCTACTCTGAGAATATGTCTTCTTCGAATCGACATGCTTTTTAAGGTTTTTAGAATATGCAAAAACAAAATCATTTACAACTCTTCTGAAGGTGAATATTATAATCATGAACCGTTAAAATACAACCACCAGTACCACCAAAGTAACAGATGAAAAAAATTCTTAGAGAAATGCCGACGAGAGCAACAGGAGTCACAGCAGACTGTTTTCATTAATTGGGGACTTACCAGAACTTCTCGTAACTGTCCCAAAGGCACAGAAAGTTGATTGAGGGCTTTGTCCATGCCAACCTAAAGGGGCACTTCCCCTCTACCCCTGTTGCCAGACTAACCTTACCTATCCTGCAGGGTCTGGTCGGCCTGGCCCTTTATCTGTTGTTCTCCTCTGAGTGGTTAGATTTTCATAGAAACCGTGCTTTGCTTTTGTCAGGATTTACCCTGGATTATCAAAACATTTTTCTTGTGCCAGTGAAGCCTAAGAAACAGTCCTAATGAGAGAACCAAGAACACAAACAGATTATATTTATCCTGAATGTTCTGTCCAAAATGAAAAATTCGTTTCTGAGGAGCCTCAAGATCTCTGAGAAGGGAAGTTTCACCAACTCTGTCATGTAGGGGCATGAATTCTGATTCTGTGTCAATTTTCCTACTTTCCCAGCTAGTAATTCTCTACCTCAGAAAGCCCACTCTCAACCGTTTCCTCTTTCAAAGGCAGCTGCTCTTAGAGTCTGCACATGGCACTTGGGACCTGCTGGTCGTTGGCTACTGCCCTCGGTACCTTGGGTCTAACAGCTGCGGGGCATCAAGATGAGCACGTCTCTTGTTCTAGGACTTAATATAGTTTGGGGCACATGGTAAGCAATAATCACTTCTTTAGTTGATCTAAGTGTTAGATCATTCTTAATTATTCTACTACAACAATTTACTTGTTCTAAGATTTGTACCCCCCCTTTTTAAATCTCTTAAGGTGGCACTCACCTTGCACTTGATGACATATCCTAGTTTAACTGACAGCATTTCTCTTTCTTAGTCGAACATAAACTACAGTGCATCTTACCCTTGATGAAAGCTAGGATGCAATTAAATACTCTATTATGGTTACGATTCTGATATTTGAAATCCTCCGGTAGCTCCCTGTGCTCCCACAGTGTAGTACCTCACCTCCTCGCCATAGTATACAAACCTTCTCACCCCCAGTGTTAACCCCGGGGCTCAGCCTCCATCCCCAGGTGATGCTGCCAGATCAGCTGTCGGTTGTCATGAACTTGCTGTAGTTTCCCGAATGCACTGTGCTGCCTCCTGGCCCTTTGAAACTTGACACACTCATCCTCATTCTTCGCTTTGCCCTTGTCTATCACCTCCCCTGAAAATCTGTTCCTAAGTGGCTTTTCCCAGCTCCCACCTACCCTTGGCAGTCTATTATCTCCCTGTGGTAAAGCCTGTCACACTGCACCATGGACATGCCCGTTGTCCCCCTGAGAAGGGAAAAAAGACAATGAGGGCCCCCAGCATTTGTAGCTCTAGTGCAGAGCCCCATGCCTGGCTTGCAGGAGATGCCAGATCATGAAGACAAACGGAGATCATCCTCTGGCTAAAACCAGCTCTTCTTTGCCTACCGCAGGATCTGGATCAATAAAGAGCAGCCAGTTATTATTGCTGTTTTTCTAGGGATTTTTACCCCATATATTTCCCAGGTCTTTACTCTTTTTATAGCACTTTAATTCAGGCTTCAACCACTTCCTAGTCAGATCAGGTGAAATCATTTTCCTGCCCATACCCTCGATGTATTTCACATCTAGTAATTCTTTTTTCAAAGATCTTATTTACCCATTAGACAGACAGACCACAAGTAGGTAGAGAGAAGGCAGAGAGAGAGAGGGGGGAAGCAGGCTCCCCGCTGAGCAAAGAGCCCGATGTGGGGCTCCATCCCAGGACCCTGAAATCATGACCTGAGCTGAAATCAGAGGCCTAAACCACTGAGCCACCCAGGAGCCCCCATATCTGGTAATTTTTAACCAACGTGGATTTGCTGCATGAAATAGTTCCTTCTTCTTCAAATATAAATATATATATAAAGTGATCAAGCCACTCGCATGTCTTAGGAGAATGTCATACCTTTAGTAGCAAACTTGAAATCTTGGCCATTGGTTTTGATTTTTCTTTTGGTTAGATTTGGTTCGGTTTTTGTCATTTTAAAAATCCCTCCAGCCCTTGGCTCTGTCTGACCTGATTGCTTTCAGCTGTTTCTGCAACAAAATTGTCCTGGCAGCGAAAACTCTCATTGTTTACAGTGGCGCCCCCTTCTGAACACTTTGTTAATAAAAAGCTTTTTTTGTTTGTTTGTTTGTTTGTTTTTCGGCTATGGTAAATGTGGAACAACAATGAGGTATTTCAAAGAGGTGAACCACAGATAAATTTCTCGAAGGGTGGGTTGAGGGTTCCGCAAAAAGGAACTTGACAAGGCTTTTAAAGATATCGACAATCATTATAACATAACGTGACTGATTGTTTCCATACTCTTAACTGGGCAAACACTTGTTGGCTTCCAGAAAGACTAACATCGTTGAGATGGTTCCAGCGGCCTTCTAGCACAGGGTCTCATGAGGCAGGGATTCTAGCCACTGGCTGTGCAAGGCATGAGGCCTGTTAGTGATTCTATTTTTCCTCTGCAGAATAGGTCTTTCTACATTCCAGGTCCTTTCTACCCCAATAAATAATGCGGCGATTCTCTCAGTGAGTTGTACTATTGGTTTAAACAGCCAACTGTCTCTTTAAAAGGACTTTTGTTTAAATTCCTTTAAAACAAAGTCCTTTCAAAGAAATCTTTTTTCTTTATTTTTTATTTTTTAACCCATATGTTTACTCTGATCGTGGAACTTTGTCATTTTGACCTTCTCTGCTGTTTAAAATATTCTTCATCATCAGCATCTACTGCTCTCCTCTCCTGGTGGTCTCTCCGGAAGGGGTCTTCTCTAGCTCTTCCAGCAGGAGATGGGCACTTCCCCTCTACCCCTGTTGCCAGACTAACCTTACCTATCCTGCAGGGTCAGGTCGGCCTGGCCCTTTATCTGTTGTTCTCCTCTGAGTGGTTAGATTTTCATAGATCCCGTGCTTTGCTTTTGTCAGGATTTACCCTGAATTATCAAAACATTTTTCTTGTGCCAGTGAAGCCTAAGAAACAGTCCTAATGAGAGAACCAGGAACTCAAAGGGATCACATTTATCCTGAATGTTCTGTCCAAAATGAAAAATTCGTTTCTGAGGAGCCTCAAGATCTCTGAGAAGGGAAGTTTCACCAACTCTGTCATGTAGGGGCATGAATTCTGATTCTGTGTCAATTTTCCTACTTTCCCAGCTAGTAATTCTCTACCTCAGAAAGCCCACTCTCAACCGTTTCCGCTTTCAAAGGCAGTTGCTCTTAGAGTCTGCACATGGCACTTGGGGCCTGCTGGTCGTTGGCTACTGCCCTCTGTACCTTGGGTATAACAGCTGCGGGGCATCAAGATGAGCACGTCTCTTGTTCTAGGACTTAATATAGTTTGGGGCACATGGTAAGCAATAATCACTTCTTTAGTTGATCCAAGTGTTAGATCTTTCTTAATTATTCTACTACCACAATTTACTTGTTCTAAGATTTGTCCCCCCCCCCATTTTAATATCTCTTAAGGTGGCACTCACCTTGCACTTGATGACATATCCTACTTTAACTGACAGCATTTCTCTTTCTTAGTCGAACATAAACTACAGTGCATCTTACCCTTGATGAAAGCTAGGAGCAATTAAATACTCTATTATGGTTACGATTCTGATATTTGAAATCCTCCGGTAGCTCCCTGTGCCCTCACAGTGTAGTACCTCACCTCCTCGCCATAGTATACAAACCTTCTCACCCCCAGTGTTAACCCCGGGGCTCAGCCTCCATCCCCAGGTGATGCTGCTAGATCAGCTCTCGGTTGTCATGAACTTGCTGTAGTTTCCCGAATGCACTGTGCTGCCTCCTGGCCCTTTGAAACTTGACACACTCATCCTCATTCTTCGCTTTGCCCTTGTCTATCACCTCCCCTGAAAATCTGTTCCTAAGAGGCTTTTACCTGCGACCACCTACCCTTGGCAGTCTATTATTTCCCTGTGGTAAAGCCTGTCACACTGCACCATGGACATGCCCGTTGTCCCCCTGAGAAGAGAAAAGGGACAATGAGGGCGCCCAGCATTTGCAGCTCTAGTGCAGAGCCCCATGCCTGGCTTGCAGGAGATGCCAGATCATGAAGACAAACGGAGATCATCCTCTGGCTGAAACCAGCTCTTCTTTGCCTACCGCAGGATCTGGATCAATAAAGAGCAGCCAGTTATTATTGCTGTTTTTCTAGGGATTTTTACCCCATATATTTCCCGGGTATTTACTCTTTTTATAGCACTTTAATTCAGGCTTCAACCACTTCCTAGTCAGATCAGGTGGAATCATTTTCCTTCCCATAACCTCGATGTATTTCACATCTAGTAATTCTTTTTTTAAAGATCTTATTTACCCATTTGACAGACAGATCACAAGTAGGTAGAGAGGGAGGCAGAGAGAGAGGGGGAAAGCAGGCTCCCCGCTGAGCAGAGAGCCCGATGCAGGGCTCCATCCCAGGACCCTGAAATCATGACCTGAGCTGAAATCAGAGGCCTAAACCACTGAGCCACCCAGGAGCCCCCATATCTGGTAATTTTTAACCAACGTGGATTTGCTGCATGAAATAGTTCCTTCTTCTTCAAATATAAATATATATATAAAGTGATCAAGCCACTCACATGTCTTAGTAGAATGTCATACCTTTAGTAGCAAACTTGAAATCTTGGCCATTGGTTTTGATTTTTCTTTTGGTTAGATTTGGTTCGGTTTTTGTCATTTTAAAAATCCCTCCAGCCCTTGGCTCTGTCTGACCTGATTGCTTTCAGCTGTTTCTGCAACAAAATTGTCCTGGCAGCGAAAACTCTCATTGTTTACAGTGGCGCCCCCTTCTGAACACTTTGTTAATAAAAAGCTTTTTTTGTTTGTTTGTTTGTTTTTCGGCTATGGTAAATGTGGAACAACAATGAGGTATTTCAAAGAGGTGAACCACAGATAAATTTCTCTAAGGGTGGGTTGAGGGTTCCTCAAAAAGGAACTTGACAAGGCTTTTAAAGATATCGACAATCATTATAACATAACGTGACTGATTCTCACCGTGCTCTTAACTGGGCAAACACTTGTTGGCTTCCAGAAAGACTAACATCGTTGAGATGGTTCCAGCGGCCTTCTAGCACAGGGTCTCATGAGGCAGGGATTCTAGCCACTGGCTGTGCAAGGCATGAGCCCTGTTAGTGATTCTATTTTTCCTCTGCAGAATAGGTCTTTCTACATTCCAGGTCCTTTCTACCCCAATAAATAATGCGGCGATTCTCTCAGTGAGTTGTACTATTGGTTTAAGCAGCCAACTGTCTCTTTAAAAGGACTTTTGTTTAAATTCCTTTAAAAAAAAGTCCTTTCAAAGAAATCTTTTTTCTTTATTTTATATTTTTTATCCCATATGTTTACTCTGATCGTGGAACTTTGTCATTTTGACCTTCTCTGCTGATTAAAATATTCTTCATCATCAGCACCTACTGCTCTCCTCTCCTGGTGGTCTCTCCGGAAGGGGTCTTCTCTAGCTCTTCCAGCAGGAGATGGGCACTTCCCCTCTACCCCTGTTGCCAGACTAACCTTACCTATCCTGCAGGGTCAGGTCGGCCTGGCCCTTTATCTGTTGTTCTCCTCTGAGTGGTTAGATTTTCATAGATCCCTTGCTTTGCTTTTGTCAGGATTTACCCTGGATTATCAAAACATTTTTCTTGTGCCAGTGAAGCCTAAGAAACAGTCCTAATGAGAGAACCAGGAACTCAAACAGATCATATTTATCCTGAATGTTCTGTCCAAAATGAAAAATTCGTTTCTGAGGAGCCTCAAGATCTCTGAGTAGGGAAGTTTCACCAACTCTGTCATGTAGGGGCATGAATTCTGATTCTGTGTCAATTTTCCTACTTTCCCAGCTAGTAATTCTCTACCTCAGAAAGCCCACTCTCAACCGTTTCCTCTTTCAAAGGCAGTTGCTTTTAGAGTCTGCACATGGCACTTGGGGCCTGCTGGTCGTTGGCTACTGCCCTCTGTACCTTGGGTCTAAAAGCTGCGGGGCATCAAGATGAGCACGTCTCTTGTTCTAGGACTTAATATAGTTTGGGGCACATGGTAAGCAATAATCACTTCTTTAGTTGATCCAAGTGTTAGATCTTTCTTAATTATTCTACTACCACAATTTACTTGTTCTAAGATTTGTCCCCCCCCCATTTTAATATCTCTTAAGGTGGCACTCACCTTGCACTTGATGACATATCCTACTTTAACTGACAGCATTTCTCTTTCTTAGTCGAACATAAACTATAGTGCATCTTACCCTTGATGAAAGCTAGGATGCAATTAAATACTCTATTATGGTTACGATTCTGATATTTGAAATCTTCCGGTAGCTCCCTGTGCCCCCACAGTGTAGTACCTCACCTCCTAGCCATAGTATACAAACCTTCTCACCCCCAGTGTTAACCCCGGGGCTCAGCCTCCATCCCCAGGTGATGCTGCCAGATCAGCTGTCGGTTGTCATGAACTTGCTGTAGTTTCCCGAATGCACTGTGCTGCCTCCTGGCCCTTTGAAACTTGACACACTCATCCTCATTCTTCGCTTTGCCCTTGTCTATCACCTCCCCTGAAAATCTGTTCCTAAGTGACTTTCCCAGGTCCCACCGACCCTTGGCAGTCTATTATCTCCCTGTGGTAAAGCCTGTCACACTGCACCATGGACATGCCCGCTGTCCCCCTGAGAAGAGAAAAGGGACAATGAGGGCGCCCAGCATTTGCAGCTCTAGTGCAGAGCCCCATGCCTGGCTTGCAGGAGATGCCAGATCATGAAGACAAACGGAGATCATCCTCTGGCTGAAACCAGCTCTTCTTTGCCTACCGCAGGATCTGGATCAATAAAGAGCAGCCAGTTATTATTGCTGTTTTTCTAGGGATTTTTACCCCATATATTTCCCGGGTATTTACTCTTTTTATAGCACTTTAATTCAGGCTTCAACCACTTCCTAGTCAGATCAGGTGAAATCATTTTCCTTCCCATACCCTCGATGTATTTCACATCTAGTAATTCTTTTTTTAAAGATCTTATTTACCCATTTGACAGACAGATCACAAGTAGGTAGAGAGGGAGGCAGAGAGAGAGGGGGAAAGCAGGCTCCCCGCTGAGCAGAGAGCCCGATGTTGTGCTCCATCCCAGGACCCTGAAATCATGACCTGAGCCGAAATCAGAGGCCTAAACCACTGAGCCACCCAGCAGCCCCCATATCTGGTAATTTTTAACCAACGTGGATTTGCTGCATGAAATAGTTCCTTCTTCTTCAAATATAAATATATATATAAAGTGATCAAGCCACTCGCATGTCTTAGGAGAATGTCATACCTTTAGTAGCAAACTTGAAATCTTGGCCATTGGTTTTGATTTTTCTTTTGGTTAGATTTGGTTCGGTTTTTGTCATTTTAAAAATCCCTCCAGCCCTTGGCTCTGTCTGACCTGATTGCTTTCAGCTGTTTCTGCAACAAAATTGTCCTGGCAGCGAAAACTCTCATTGTTTACAGTGGCGCCCCCTTCTGAACACTTTGTTAATAAAAAGCTTTTTTTGTTTGTTTGTTTGTTTTTCGGCTATGGTAAATGTGGAACAACAGTGAGGTATTTCAAAGAGGGGAACCACAGATAAATTTCTCTAAGGGTGGGTTGAGCGTTCCTCAAAAAGGAACTTGACAAGGCTTTTAAAGATATCGACAATCATTATAACATAACGTGACTGATTCTCACCGTGCTCTTAACTGGGCAAACACTTGTTGGCTTCCAGAAAGACTAACATCGTTGAGATGGTTCCAGCGGCCTTCTAGCACAGGGTCTCATGAGGCAGGGATTCTAGCCACTGGCTGTGCAAGGCATGAGGCCTGTTAGTGATTCTATTTTTCCTCTGCAGAATAGTTCTTTCTACATTCCAGGTCCTTTCTACCCCAATAAATAATGCGGCGATTCTCTCAGTGAGTTGTACTATTGGTTTAAGCAGCCAACTGTCTCTTTAAAAGGACTTTTGTTTAAATTCCTTTAAAAAAAAGTCCTTTCAAAGAAATCTTTTTTCTTTATTTTATATTTTTTATCCCATATGTTTACTCTGATCGTGGAACTTTGTCATTTTGACCTTCTCTGCTGATTAAAATATTCTTCATCATCAGCACCTACTGCTCTCCTCTCCTTATGGTCTCCTCGGAAGGGGTCTTCTCTAGCTCTTCTCGCAGGAGATGGGCACTTCCCCTCTACCCCTGTTGCCAGTCTAACCTTACCTACCCTGCAAGGTAAGGTCGGCCTGGCCCTTTATCTGTTGCTCTCCTCTGAGTGGTTAGATTTTCATAGATCCCGTGCTTTGCTTTTGTCAGGATTTACCCTGGATTATGAAAACCCTTTTCTTCTGCCAGTGAAGCCTAAGAAACAGTCCTAATGAGAGAACCCGGAACTCAAACAGATCATATTTATCCTGAATGTTCTTTCCAAAATGAAAAATTCTTTTCTGAGGAGACTCAAGGTCTCTGAGCAGGGAAGTTTCACCAACTCTGTTATGTAGGGGCATGAATTCTGATTCTTTGTCAATTTTCCTACTTTCCCAGCTAGTAATTCTCTACCTCAGAAAGCCCACTCTCAACCGTTTCCTCTTTCAAAGGCAGTTGCTCTTAGAGTCTGCACATGGCACTTGGGGCCTGCTGGTCGTTGGCTACTGCCCTCTGTACCTTGTGTCTAACAGCTGCGGGGCATCAAGATGAGCACGTCTCTTGTTCTAGGACTTAATATAGGTTGGGGCACATGGAAAGCAATAATCACTTCTTTAGTTGATCCAAGTGTTGGATCTTTCTTAATTATTCTACTACCACAATTTACTTGTTCTATGATTGTCCCTCCTCCCATTTTAATATCTCTTAAGGTGGCACTCACCTTGCACTTGATGACATATCCTAGTTTAACTGACAGCATTTCTCTTTCTTAGTCGAACATAAACTATAGTGTATCTTACCCTTGATGAAAGCTATGATGCAATTAAATTCTTTATTATGGTAACGATTCTGATATTTGAAATCCTCCGGGGGCTCCCTGTGCCCCCACAGTGTAGTACCTCACCTCCTCGCCATAGTATACAAACCTTCTCACCCCCAGTGTTAACCCGGGGCCCAGCCTCCATCCCCAGGTGATGCTGCCAGATCAGCTGTCGGTTGTCATGAACTTGCTGTAGTTTCCCGAATGCACTGTGCTGCCTCCTGGCCCTTTGAAACTTGACACACTCATTCTCATACTTCGCTTTGCCCTTGTCTATCACCTCCCTTGAAATCTGATCCTAAGTGGCTTTTCCCAGCTCCAACCTACCCTTGGCAGTCTTTTATCTCCCTGTGGTAAAGCCTGTCACACTGCACCATGGACATGCCCGTTGTCCCCAGAGAAGAGAATAGGGACATTGAGGGCCCCCCAGCATTTTCAACTCTAGTGCAGAGCCCCATGCCTGGCTTGCAGGAGATGCCAGATCATGAAGACAAATGGAGATCATCCTCTGGCTAAAACCGGCTCTTCTTTACTTACCGCAGGATCTGGATCAATAAAGAGCAGCCAGTTATTATTGCTGTTTTTCTAGGGATTTTTACCCCATATATTTCCCAGGTCTTTACTCTTTTTATAGCACTTTAATTCAGGCTTCAACCACTTCCTAGTCAGATCAGGTGAAATCATTTTCCTTCCCATACCCTCGATGTATTTCACATCTAGTAATTCTTTTTTAAAGATCTGATTTACCCATTTGACAGACAGATCACAAGTAGATAGAGAGGGAGAGAGAGAGAGAGGGGGGAAGCAGTCTCCCCGCGGAGCAGAGAGCCTGATGTTGGGCTCCATCCCAGGACCCTGAAATCATGACCTGAGCCGAAAACCCTTTTCTTGTGCCAGTGAAGCTTAAGAAACCGTCCGGATGAGAGAACCAGGAACTTGAACGGATCATATTGATCCTGAATGTTCTGTCCAAAATGAAAAATACTTTTCTGAGGAGCCTCAAGATCTCTGAGAAGGGAAGTTTCACCAACTCTGTCATGTAGCGTTATCAATTCCGATTCTGTGTCAATTGTCCTACTTTCCCAGCTAGTGATTCTCTACCTCTCAAAACCCACACTCAACCGTTTCCTCTCAAAGGCAGTTGCTCTTAGAGTCTGCTCATGGCACTTGGGGCCTGCTGGTCGTTTGCTACTGCCCTCTGTTCCTTGGGTCTAACAGCTGCGGGGCATCAAGATGAGCACGTCTCTTGTTCTAGGACTTAATATAGGTTGGGGCACATGGTAAGCAATAATCACTTCTTTAGTTGATCCAAGTGTTGGACCTTTTTTATATATTCAACTACCACAATTTACTTGTTCTAAGATTTGTCCCCCCACCATTTTAATATCTCTTAAGGTGGCACTCACCTTGCACTTGATGACATATCCTAGTTTAACTGACAGCATTTCTCTTTCTTAGTCGAACATAAACTATAGTGCATCTTACCCTTGATGAAAGCTAGGATGCAATTAAATACTCTATTATGGTTACGATCCTGATATTTGAAATCCTCCGGTAGCTCCCTGTGCCCCACTGTGTAGGACTTCACCTCCTAGCCATAGTATACAAACCATCTCACCCCCAGTTTAACCCCGGGGCTCAGCCTCCAAACCCAGGTGATGCTGCCAGATCAGCTGTCGGTTGTCATGAACTTGCTGTAGTTTCCCGAATGCACTGTGCTGCCTCCTGGCACTTTGAAACTTGAAACACTCATCCTCATTCCTCGCTTTGCCCTTGTCTATCACCTCCCCTCAAAATCTGTTCCTAAGTGGCTTTTCCCAGCTCCAAACTACCCTTGGCAGTCTATTATCTCCCTGTGGTAAAGCCTGTCACAAAGCACCATGGACATGCCCGCTGTCCCCCTGAGAAGAGAAAAGGGACAATGAGGTCGCCCAGCATGAACCTAACCCTAACCCTGACCCCTACCTTAAGCCTCGCTAACCCTGACCCCAACGAGGTCTAAACCTAACCCTGACCCTATGTCTTTCTTCTCCCTAACCCTAACACTAACCTGGTCTAAACCCAGCTCTGTTCCCTCCAGTGGGGACAACAGCTGCACCCAGGCCTCCCAAGGGCTGGGGGAAGGCTGTATGGGGGTCACTGGATGGGCACTGCATTGAGTGGAGTGTGAGCCTTGAGCAGCTTGGGGACCAGCGGCTCAGAGAGCTCTGGTGGATCAGAAAGTTTGGTAAGGAGCCCCCAGGCAGTGGTGACCTGACTTCCCCGACGACAGAGCCCAACAGAATTGGAATCCACATATCCAGGCACCCCATAAAGAGAAAACCCTCCTGCCCAGCTCATTTCTAGGCACATCCTAAAGGAAGCGACATGTTCTTCTGCTGTACTGAAGCCGAGAGGATACAGGGAGAAGAGAGCTCACCGCTTGACACGTCCCCTCCCTGGCAGGTCATATCAGGTTTCACCAACGCCTCAGGCTCTTTGGCTAATA